>NC_084549.2:30085000-30175000 GCF_033978685.3 Nerophis lumbriciformis
TCTAAATCTTCCCATCCAAACTCCGACCAAAAACCCTTCTTTAATGTCAGAATAATTCAAATGAATGCTGAAAATTACATTCCTATCACTCAATTTGACTGCAAAGGTCCATACTTACCTCATATTCCCATAATTTGGAAATTATACACAGGCAAAACAAAGACAAACGTCCGCTGTTGGCCCCCACAGACCATCGTTCTTTTGTGTGTTCTATTGCAGCAGCCGTGCGGAAACTATCATCAGGTGTATTTAAAGTTCCGAGCACTCCATGCGATCTGGATTTTATACATTTTTCTTACTACTGTCATTAAACAATTAATAGTACCAATCAAAGTTTGTATCTAATCAAATTAATAGATTTTAATTGATTAATCTTTGCAGCCATATTTCATTGTATATTTACCCATTCAATTATTTTCTTAATATATTATATTGCTTTTCAAAATTTGGTATTGTTTATTTCATTAATTTTTTTCTCTTTTCTAAGACTTTTGAGAATGTTTTTTTTTATAATTATTTCTTGAAATTGAGCTAATAAGACCAAACTATTTCTAAGGGTCTAAGTCGTTAGGGAGTGAAGTTTACCAACGTACACACCGGTCTCCATTACAAGAGCGTTGCTAAGCCCCAGATTTATTAAGTTCAACACACTCTATAAGTGTGATCGACTTCTTGAATAACTGATTAAATTCTGACACATAAAACTGACTGTGTTCAACTAAATTCCAGTTGGACCACAAACATGAAATATTTCACATGTGATTAACTTGGGACCAGTTTGGAGTTTTAGCTGACCAGCATTGCTCACAATTTTCTGTATTTTTAAGTGTTTTCCCTTATCAACTGTGTGTCACAGAGACAGAATGAGATCCTGTTTTTCTGCATACTCCTTTACAATCTAGTATATACTGTACACGACACTCTGCACAGTGTTTGTTTAGGGGTAGGCTATCATTCGGAGAACGCATTGTCTGTCATTCATTTATTTAGAGACAATGGCGTGCAAACGAAGAGAGCTCTACTTCACAGATGGCTAGCGGGTGTCAGATCTGTTCCATAGTTAGCTTTATTGACGGAAGTCTGCCTTTCAGTACTGGAGGTAGACTTATGTGTTCTGGCTTGCTTAGGGCCTCAGCTCCCCTCATGCATTGGGGAAATGGGCAAAGATCTGCAGATAAGTCATTAGACTTGCATGTCAAAACACAATGCAATGGAAAAATGAAGTCAGTACTCATGCATGTGAAATCTAACTGTAGAGCAATTGGGGAATGTACCACTACTATTTCATTTATTCACTCGGCATAGAGAATTAGGTCATTTTAATTATCTGATTCATGATTTCATGATATATTTTTTCATTTTATGAGTTAAATGCAGCACTTTATTTTGTCCCCAATTAACATAGACACTGTAAGGACCCATAGCGTCCAGAGCAGTGCTAATTTTGTCAGCATTTTTTTATTTAATTTTAGTCATAGTCTTAAACCGAAAATTTATTTTTACATTTTAGTCATATTTTAGTCATCTAAATTGATTTAGTTTTAGTCCAGTTTCTGTCTACTAAATTCCTCTACATTTTGGTTGACTAAAATTACAGTAAGTTTCTTCGATTACATTATAAAGGATAACGCATCTTTAAAGTTTTCTTGGAACCACTTTTATTAAGGTTATTGCAGAGAATATCAACAACTAAATTCACAACAAGACCTGCGCTCCATGAATATATTAATAAGTACATTTTACACAATCCTTACTGTGTGTTATTGTTTTAGCTGAAATTAAGCATTGTTTTCAATTGTTGAATCATATATGACTAAAATGGTCATATGAAGAAACAAACTAGTTTTATTCTATATTTTGTATAACTACACTGGAGGTACACAATTGGTGTCTTGGCCACTATCCCATTTAAATACAACAACCAGTGTTATAAATCCAGAAGTACAGTACATTAAGTAGAGTACAGTATATCTCACATACCCTTTTTTCTTTGTGTGTTCACTTGAAAATTTATTTTTCAAGTTGTGCAATTACCTGAACATTGTGCCGAGGACATTGATTAACGTGCATTGTACAGGTGCCTTGCTTATTATATTGGCGGACAAGCTCGCCCATTAAGTACAACAAAAGTAGTGGTAGAGTAAGCGGTCTCCACCATCTTTAATAGTAACAGTAATTCAGTACAGTATGAGTAATTTTGAAAAAAATTGCCTTGGCCTACTTACTGTTGCGGAGATGGCCGGATGGTTAGCCTGCAGACAGTGCATCCATATGGATTCTCTTTCTTCAAGGTGTAGAACAGCGGTCCCCAACCACCGGGCAGCGGCCCGGTACCGGTCCGTGAACCGATTGGTAATTTTTTATGTATTTTTTTATTTTTATTTTTTTTTTTTAATTAAATCAACATAAAAAACACAATATATACATTATATATCAATATAGATCAATACAGTCTGCAGGGATACAAGCACACATGATTGTATTTCTTTATGACAAAAAAAAATAAATCAAATAAAATACCATAATTTATTATAATAGATTTCTAACTTGTGCCACCTGCATAAATCTCAGTCAGCATTTTCGTCTCGTTTTTATTTGTTGACTAAATTGTCAATTAATTTGTCATTGTTTTCGTTAACATGCATTTGTTGTGATTGGTTATCGTCCTATTTAGTCATGGAAAAGAAAAATAAGTCGTTGACGATAACTAAGACGAACATTTTGTGTCAACAAAATTAACACTGGTCCTCAGGACTGACATTTCACGAATAAGTTATTTTTAAGTAGATTTTGCTTATGAAGATGAATCTGACAGTCATTTCCCATAATATCAAATACTTTTTGAGTATTGGGTAGATAACTAACTTTACTTTTGACATTTACTTTGCCAGACTCAATATGCCGACTCCCTCTTCATGTGACGCCATCTACAGACCTGCAGCCCATTTCCCCGCACAGACATTGCGGATAAAGTCATGTAAAACTATTATTTTGATCACTTAATTGCATATTTGTGTCGCCCTGGCCCATGATTACTTCAAAACTGATATGGTTAACATTATGAGCGAAAAATAAATATAAACTTCCCTGCTTTTCCATCTCCTCTTCCATAGACGCCATAGCCTTTGTTTCCTTGTGCTCTTTCAGCATTTGCTCAAGCGTCTTGAGAAGAAGACAAAAACAGTAGAAGAGGAAGCAAAATAAAATACTGGCGGCTTACCTTGTTTCTCTCTCGTTTTTGATCGCCAGGTCTGCTCTGCTTTCTCTGTTTTTCTGCAGGTTCTGATTCTGTCTTTCTCCACTTGATAGTGTTCCTGATTTTCAGGATCACCATTGGGCATACTTGCCAACCCTCCCGGATTTTCCGGGAGACTCCCGAAATTCAGCGCCTCTCCCGAAAACCTCCCGGGACAAATTTTCTCCCGAAAATCTCCCGAAATTCAGGCGGAGCTGGAGGCCACGCCCCCTCCAGCTCCATGCAGACCTGAGTGATGTGTTGACAGCCTGTTCACACTTCCGCTTTCCCACAATATAAACAGCTAATGATCGAGGGCGAGTTCTTGGTTTCTTATGTGGGTTTATTGTGAGGCAGTTTCATTAACGTCCTCCCAGCGCGGTAACAACACACAACAACAGCAGTCAAGTTTTCGTCTACTGTAAAGGAGTTCGTCTGCCGTAAACAGCAATGTTGTGACACTTTTAAACAGGACAATACTGCCATCTACTGTACATGCATATGTGACCCACCCATAATGTGTCACATTTTTGTGTTGATTTATTTATTTTATTTTGTGGTTTGAATTCGTTTTTGGAGCTGTCATTACACATTTATCAGTATTCACATTGGTCAGTAGGGGGCAGTAGGGCGTTTCTTCCCAATTGAATGCTATCACCTGCAGACCGGAAGTGTCTTGTCATTCTGATGAGAGCGACCAGTCTGTGAACAATTGAAACGTCCTGTGTGCTTTTTCCTCCTCTATAACAGGTTAGTTTTGGTGAATCAACTCACTGAATAATATCCATGTGATCTTTATAAGTTTAAGTACACATTCTGATGGTGGAGCCTAACTCTAAAGTGTTGGTGAGTTGTAGTTTGTATTTGTGAATGAATCCAGTGCACAGCTGCAGTAATCAATACAAAAAGGCGACGTGAGTGCGCAATGTTTATATAGGAACTTCTGATCCTAATTCAGACTC
This sequence comes from Nerophis lumbriciformis, assembly GCF_033978685.3. Taxonomy (NCBI): domain Eukaryota; kingdom Metazoa; phylum Chordata; class Actinopteri; order Syngnathiformes; family Syngnathidae; genus Nerophis; species Nerophis lumbriciformis. The sequence goes on from NC_084549.2 coordinate 30,089,198, forward strand.
CCAAATTAGAGCTCCCGTTTTCTTATTGATTTTATAATGTATATTTGTATAATGTGTGTGTTCTGAAATAGTGACAGAGAATAGAACAAGGATGGACAATTCAACCCTTAACTCAACAATGAGTAGATGAGTGTTATGTGTGTGTATATGTGTAAATAAATGAACATTGAAATTCAAGTATTTCTTTTATTTATTTATATATACTGTATATATATATATATATATATATATATACTGTATATATATATATATATATATATATATATATATATATATATATATATATATATATATACATTTGTATATGACTTTCAGTGAATTCTAGCTATATATATATATATATATATATATATATATATATATATATATATATATAGCTAGAATTCACTGAAATTCTAGTGAATTCTAGCTATATATATATATATATATATATATATATATATATATATATATATATATATATATATATATATATATATATATATATATATATATATATATCAATCATCAATCAATCAATCAATCTTTATTTATATAGCCCTAAATCACAAGTGTCTCAAAGGGCTGCACAAGCCACAACGACATCCTCGGTACAAAGCCCACATACGGGCAAGGAAAAACTCACCCCAGTGGGACGTCGATGTGAATGACTATGAGAAACCTTGGAGAGGACCGCATATGTGGGTAACCCCCCCCCTCTAGGGGAGACCGAAAGCAATGGATGTCGAGTGGGTCTGACATAATATTGTGAGAGTCCAGTCCATAGTGGATCCAACATAATAGTAAGAGTCCAGTCCATAGTGGGGCCAGCAGGACACCATCCCGAGCGGAGACGGGTCAGCAGCGCAGAGATGTTCCCAGCCGATGCACAGGCGAGCGGTCCACCCCGGGTCCCGACTCTGGACAGCCAGCACTTCATCCATGGCCACCGGACCTGTGCCCCCCCCCCTCCCCCTCAAGGAAAAGGGGAGCAGAGGAGATAAGAAAAGAAACGGCAGATCAACTGGTCTAACAGGGGGGCTATTTAAAGGCTAGAGTATACAAATGAGTTTTAAGATGGGACTTAAATGCTTCTACTGAGGTAGCATCTCTAATTGTTACCGGGAGGGCATTCCATAGTACTGGAGCCCGAATAGAAAACGCTCTATAGCCCGCAGACTTTTTTTGGGCTCTGGGAATCACTAATAAGCCGGAGTTCTTTGAACGCAGATTTCTTGCCGGGACATATGGTACAATGCAATCGACAAGATAGGACGGAGCTAGACCGTGTAGTATTTTATACGTAAGTAGTAAAACCTTAAAGTCACATCTTAAGTGCACAGGAAGCCAGTGCAGGTGAGCCAGTATAGGCGTAATATGATCAAACTTTCTTGTTCTTGTCAAAAGTCTAGCAGCCGCATTTTGTACCAACTGTAATTTTTTAATGCTAGACATAGGGAGACCCGAAAATAATATGTTACAGTAGTCGAGACGAGACGTAACGAACGCATGAATAATGATCTCAGCGTCGCTAGTGGATAAAATAGAACGAATTTTAGCGATATTACGGAGATGAAAGAAGGCCGTTTTAGTAACACTCTTAATGTGTGATTCAAACGAGAGAGTTGGGTCGAAGATAATACCCAGATTCTTTACTGATTCGCCTTGTGTAATTGTTTGGTTGTCAAATGTTAAGGTGGTATTATTAAATAAATGTCGGTGTTTAGCAGGACCGATAATCAGCATTTCCGTTTTCTTGGCGTTGAGTTGCAAGAAGTTAGCGGACATCCATTGTTTAATTTCATTAAGACACGCCTCCAGCTGACTACAATCCGGCGTGCTGGTTAGCTTTAATATATATAGCTAGAATTCACTGAAAGTCAAGAATTTCTTATATATATATATCTGAACCACGCCCCCAACCACGCCCCCACCAACGCCCCCCACCTCCCGAAATCGGAGGTCTCAAGGTTGGCAAGTATGCCATTGGGCTTAAGTTTGTTTTTGTTGTTTTTCATCCAAACTCAGAACAAAATCCATCAAGATTTATCAAGATTGAAACTGTTTAGCGGGTGCTATTTTGCGTCTTTATGTGGCATGTTTAAATGTTACCTGCAAACTGACACAGTTACATACAAATGGCTGTGAGAAAAGAGGGGATCGTGCTTCGGGGTCTTTTGGACTGAGAATCCTTCATCCTATGTGTGTGTCAACATACATACATATCATTAGTAAAAAACATAAAATAAATATTCTCTGTTCAGCAATGTCATTCTAGAATGTTATAGTTGCTGTATGATTTAAAGGGGACCTACACTTTTTGGGGGGACTTTTGCCTAACGTTCACAATCATTATGAAAGACATGATGGATGGATTTTTTTTTTTTTTATGCATTCTAATTATTAAATAAACTTAAATATTAACCAAATATTAGTCACATTGTTATTGTAATCGCTAATGCAGACAAACTATTTGTAGCGGCGCCGTGATCACTTCTTGTGTGCCTATGTGTACATCATTGACTGATCAGCTGCTCCCTGTAAGTTTATTGTAGATCATAAATCATGCCTCTCACCTGTACACAAGGTGGCTGTTGATATAATCCGACAAGTTGGGACACGTTGACAGCCATATAGGACCTGGAACTGGTGAGAACGACACAAAAAGCACCTGTTCCCCCCACACCCCACCCCGTTTCTTTGCGAGGATTATGAGACATTTTTCATCTAAATGGGAATATATGAACATTTTAGCAGTCTGCATTCTAATGACAGCAGACATTGTACAGTAAGTTGCGCTGTATTATGTTTGTTGGCTCTTATGATGTCTTCAGTGAGCAGAAATCAGTGATGAAGGAAATAAAAGCAAACATTATGATACGTATTTTAAATTAATGATCAAAATACGTAAATATTAAATGTTATTATAAATGTGCCTGTTACTACATCACATACAGTATATAGTTACATAATGTATATAACACCCTAATAAAGGTGTTTGGATGTTTTTGTAATGGCTCTATAGGCAGAATTGAACGGCTCCCATAGTCTCCATTGTAAGCAGACTTTCAATCGCATTTATTTTATATTTAGAATGCATTAAAAAAAATCCATCTGCCGTCATGTCTTTCATAATGATTGTGAACAATAGGCAAAATTCCCAAAAAGTGCAGTTCCCCTTTAAAGGGCTGATTAAAAACAAATTTAATTGTTTTGGTGTCTTGTGGAATTTTTTTAATGGCGTTAGTTTTTTCATCTATTAAAAAAGGTCTTGCAATATGCATTTTCTTGCATTTGGATCATTCCAGATGCATTAAAGTGCTTGCAGTATTAAGATGGCTCACCGCCTCCCAGCAGAGCGTGCTTACATGCACCTTCCCACCTCTAGTATCCAGTAGTACCATGGTACTAATTAATAAAAAACTGTACTATTCTACTTTTGAAAAATGCAGGTACTTTTTTTTTTTTCATTGACATGATGTGCGCCGTAGTGACAATACTGGCATACAAGCCGTGGCGCATGTTAGCCAACTCACGCTCACACAGTACTTTCAATCAAAAACAGTGAAGATAAAAGAGGGAGAAGGGACGTATTTTGGCGTTAAAACTTACGATAAAGGTAGCTATAAACACTAAAGCACTGCTCTGCGAGGGGTATTTTAAAACATAGCTAGCTAATAGGTAACTGGCAGCTAATGTCTCTCTGTAGTGTTTTAGGTACCTTCTCGCTTCCATGGCAACAAATAAACAGTTTCTTACAAGTACCATTCCTAAAGGACGAGGACTAGCTAAACATGCTTCATTACACACCGTAGGAGGACATAATAGCTAACTGCTAACAGCAAGCTAGCGCTCCTGAATGTAAACAAAAGGGTGAGTCTACATAAATGTTGATTGTAACAAAATCTAGACGATACCATAATGATTACATCGAGATTTTTTTTTTATCATCACACATTCGTTTTTTCTTTTTTACATTTTATTTATGTTCATAAACTCAGGAAATATGTCCCTGGACACATGAGGACTTTAAATATGACTAATGTATGATCCTGTAACTACTTGGTATCGGATCGATACCCAAGTTTGTGTTATTACCCAAAACGTATGTAAAGTATCCAAACAACAGAAGAAGAATATTTATCAGTGCTAAATATTATAAACTTATCACTTTCCTGTGGCACTGTTCCCCTAGCATTCAAGAAAGCGGTTATTCATCCTCTGCTCAAAAGACCTAACCTCGATCCTGACCTCATGGTAAACTACCGACCGGTGTCCCACCTTCCCTTTATTTCGAAAATCCTCGAAAAAACTGTCGCACAGCAGCTAAATGAACACTTAGTGTCTAACAATCTCTGTGAACCTTTTCAATCCGGTTTCAGGGCAAATCACTCTACGGAGACAGCCCTCGCAAAAATGACTAATGATCTACTGCTAACGATGGATTCTGATGCGTCATCTATGTTGCTGCTTCTTGATCTTAGCGCTGCTTTCGATACCGTCGATCATAATATTTTATTAGAGCGTATCAAAACACGTATTGGTATGTCAGACTTAGCTTTGTCGTGGTTTATCTCTTATCTTACTGACAGGATGCAATGCGTCTCCCATAATAATGTGACCTCGGACTATGTTAAAGTAACGTGCGGAGTTCCTCAGGGTTCGGTTCTTGGCCCTGCACTTTTCAGTATTTACATGCTGCCGCTAGGCGACATCATACGCAAATACGGTGTTAGCTTTCATTGTTATACTGATGACACCCAACTCTACATGCCCCTAAAGCTGACCAACACGCCGGATTGTAGTCAGCTGGAGGCGTGTCTTAATGAAATTAAACAATGGATGTCCGCTAACTTCTTGCAACTCAACGCCAAGAAAACGGAAATGCTGATTATCGGTCCTGCTAAACACCGACATTTATTTAATAATACCACCTTAACATTTGACAACCAAACAATTACACAAGGCGAATCAGTAAAGAATCTGGGTATTATTTTCGACCCAACTCTCTCCTTTGAGTCACACATTAAGAGTGTTACTAAAACGGCCTTCTTTCATCTCCGTAATATCGCTAAAATTCGTTCCATTTTGTCCACTAGCGACGCTGAGATCATTATTCATGCGTTCGTTACGTCTCGTCTCGACTACTGTAACGTATTATTTTCGGGCCTCCCTATGTCTAGCATTAAAAGATTACAATTGGTACAAAATGCGGCTGCTAGACTTTTGACAAGAACAAGAAAGTTTGATCATATTACGCCTATACTGGCTCACCTGCACTGGCTTCCTGTGCACTTAAGATGTGACTTTAAGGTTTTACTACTTACGTATAAAATACTACACGGTCTAGCTCCGTCCTATCTTGTCGATTGCATTGTACCATATGTCCCGGCAAGAAATTTGCGTTCAAAGAACTCCGGCTTATTAGTGATTCCCAGAGCCCAAAAAAAGTCTGCGGGCTATAGAGCGTTTTCTATTCGGGCTCCAGTACTATGGAATGCCCTCCCGGTAACAATTAGAGATGCTACCTCAGTAGAAGCATTTAAGTCCCATCTTAAAACTCATTTGTATACTCTAGCCTTTAAATAGCCCCCCTGTTAGACCAGTTGATCTGCCGTTTCTTTTCTTTTCTCCTCTGCTCCCCTTTTCCTTGAGGGGGGGGGGGGGGGCACAGGTCCGGTGGCCATGGATGAAGTGCTGGCTGTCCAGAGTCGGGACCCGGGGTGGACCGCTCGCCTGTGCATCGGCTGGGAACATCTCTGCGCTGCTGACCCGTCTCCGCTCGGGATGGTGTCCTGCTGGCCCCACTATGGACTGGACTCTTACTATTATGTTGGATCCACTATGGACTGGACTCTCACAATATTATGTTAGACCCACTCAACATCCATTGCTTTCGGTCTCCCCTAGAGGGGGGGGGTTACCCACATATGCGGTCCTCTCCAAGGTTTCTCATAGTCATTCACATCGACGTCCCACTGGGGTGAGTTTTTCCTTGCCCTTATGTGGGCTTTGTACCGAGGATGTCGTTGTGGCTTGTGCAGCCCTTTGAGACACTTGTGATTTAGGGCTATATAAATAAAGATTGATTGATTGATTGATAAGTGCTTCATACATGTAGAGGAAACATGTTAAAACTGAAAAAAAACAACCAGATATTACCAGTAAATGAACAAATATAATAATAATCCATCCATTTTTTACCACTTATCCCTCATAATTTTGACAAAATAATGCAATGGGAAATGACACAATATGTTACTGCATACCATCCATCCATCCATTTTCTACCGCTTATTCCCTTCGGGGTCGCGGGGGGCGCTGGAGCCTATCTCAGCTACAATCGGGCGGAAGACGGAGTACACCCTGGACAAGTCGCCACCTCATCGCAGGGCCAACACAGATAGACAGACAACATTCACGCTCACATTCACACACTAGGGCCAATTTAGTGTTGCCAATCAACCTATCCCCAGGTGCATGTTTTTGGAGGGGGGAGGAAGCCGGAGTACCCGGAGACAACCCACGCAGTCACGGGGAGAACATGCAAACTCCACACAGAAAGATCCCGAGCCCGGGATTGAACCCCCGACTACTCAGGACCTTCGTATTGTGAGGCAGATGCACTAACCCCTCTTCCACCGTGCTGCCGTTACTGCATACGTCAGCAGCCAAACTAGGAACCTTTGTAGCCTGTTTGCTTACTTACTGCTGAAAGTGAAGTTTTCTAGTATTTTTACTATGTTATTCAATGCCAAAATTGTTATTTTATTGCAATAAGAAACATATTTTTTTGTGGACATTTTGAATCTGCACTGTAACCATTTAAGTTCCCCATATGGGATGGATGAATAAAGTCTACCCTATCCTATCCTATGTTTAATGTACCATACGATTTTTTTCTGTGAAGATAAATCCAATAATGCTATTTTTTGCGGCCCCCTTTTTTTAAAAACTTTAGAGCAGTATCAAAATACATTTTGGTTCCAGTAATAATATGAAAATATTGATATTGGGACAACCCTAGTATCCAGTATTGTGGTTTTAGGTCCAGAACTGTGAAATAAGTTCTCGTGTTGTCAGCATAATGGGTACTTTTTAGGGCTCTTTTGTAGGATGTCTTTTTATAAATCACGTATCTCCTTGTTAGGGGGCCATTTTGCCTGTGCCCATATGGTTTGATACTGATTCCCGGTAGCAGGGGCGTATATTGTAGCGTCCCGGAAGAGTTAGTGTTGCAAGGGGTTCTGTGTATTTGTTCTGTTGTGTTTATGTTGTGTTACGGTGCGGATGTTCTCCCGAAATGTGTTTGTCATTCTTGTTTGGTGTGGGTTCACAGTGTGGTGCATATTTGTAACAGTGTTAAAGTTGTTTATACGGCCACCCTCAGTGTGACCTGTATGACTGTTGATCAAGTATGCGTTGCATTCACTTGTTTGTGTGAAAAGCCGTAGATATTATGGGACTGGGCCGGCACGCTAAGGAAGTGCCTTTAAGGTTTATTGGCGCTCTGTACTTCTCCCTACGTCTGTGTACACAGCGACGTTTTAAAAAGTCATACATTTTACTTTTTGAAACCGATACCGATAATTTTGAAACAGATACCGATAATTTCCGATATAGCATTTTAAAGCATTTATCGGGCGATAATATCGGCAGTCCGATATTATCGGACATCCCTAATACATAGTATTGTTTGAACTAAGTTCAGTTTATATACTTAGTGTTTACTATATAAATATTTAAGTGTGTATGTTTTAGAGCAGGGGTTCCTAACCTTTTTTACCTCGGGGCCCAACTTTTCCACTACTGTGGGATCCGGGTGACACACTCAAATATTAACACTGATATAGTAATCTTACTTTTGATTTTAATAGTATTCAATAATTATATCTAACCTACTTACAGTTTACAACCTTGTCAAATGATATGAAACCATGTGTTGATCACAAAGATTATTATTTATTTAACACATAATCCTAGACTTAGGTCAGGCTGATTAGAAAAATAAGTGTTATTCAAATATACGGCATAAGAAGGGACTCACAAATAACTGACAAAAAATAAATGTACTTACAATTATGTTGTGCTAAAATAAATCAACTAAATTAATATTTAATATGTTTAACTAAACTGTCAATAAAATTAAAGTGCAAATGAAAATACAGCTTCACAACTTTAGTCATAATTTTTGCGGTTAAGAAACTTCTGTATGACTTTGCAAACCACAGCTGACAAATAATGGGCCCTGGCCCTATGGTTAAGAAACACTGTTTTAGAGCATGGGACAAGAAGTAAAAGAATTGTTCAATAGGGAAAGTGTGACCGTTTGGAGATACTTAAGAGAATAAATGACTAAGTATTGTGATGTCACTTCCTGTGCGCAGACAGTGAAAACTATTGTTTGACTGTTTTGGCACCTCTCCAGACACATCTTTACCATAACTACAGACGTTTTAGCTTACACCACTAGCTTGAATACCATCTGATGTGAAGCACTAACTCACCGGAAACAAAAAAAATATGCATCCATCCATCCATCTTCTTCCGCTTATCCGAGGTCGGGTCGCGGGGGCAGCAGCTTAAGCAGGGAAGCCCAGACTTCCCTCTCCCCAGCCACTTCGTCCAGCTCCTCCCGGGGGATCCCGAGGCGTTCCCAGGCCAGCTGGGAGAGATAGTCTTCCCAGCGTGTCCTGGGTCTTCCCCGTGGCCTCCTACCGGTCGGACGTGCCCGAAACACCTTCCTAGGGAGGCGTTCGGGTGGCATCCTGACCAGATGCCCGAACCACCTCATCTGGCTCCTCTCGATGTGGAGGAGCAGCGGCTTTACTTTGAGCTCCCCCCGAATGACAGAGCTTCTCACCCTATCTCTAAGGGAGAGCCCCGCCACTCGGCGGAGGAAACTCATTTCGGCTGCTTGTACCCGTGATCTTGTCCTTTCGGTCATGACCCAAAGCTCATGACCATAGGTGAGGATGGGAACGTAGATCGACCGGTAAATCGAGAGCTTTGCCTTCCGGCTCAGCTCCTTCTTCACCACAACGGATCGATACAGCGTCCGCATTACTGAAGACGCCGCACCGATCCGCCTGTCGATCTCACGATCCACTCTTCCCCCACTCGTGAACAAGACTCCGAGGTACTTGAACTCCTCCACTTGGGGCAAGATCTCCTCCCCAACCCGGAGATGGCACTCCACCCTTTTCCGGGAGAGAACCATGGACTCGGACTTGGAGGTGCTGATTCCCATCCCAGTCGCTTCACACTCGGCTGCGAACCGATCCAGTGAGAGCTGAAGATCTTGGCCGGAGGAAGCCATCAGGACCACATCATGTGCAAATAGCAGAGACCTAATCCTGCAGCCACCAAACCAGATACCCTCAACGCCCTGACTGCGCCTAGAAATTCTGTCCATAAAGGTTATGAACAGAATCGGTGACAAAGGGCAGCCTTGGCGGAGTCCAACCCTCACTGGAAACGTGTCCGACTTACTGCCGGCAATGCGGACCAAGCTCTGACACTGATTATACAGGGAGCGAACTGCCACAATAAGACAGTCCGTTACCCCATACTCTCTGAGCGCTCCCCACAGGACTTCCCGGGGTACACGGTCGAATGCCTTCTCCAAGTCCACAAAGCACATGTAGACTGGTTGGGCAAACTCCCATGCACCCTCAAGGACCCTGCCGAGAGTATAGAGCTGGTCCACAGTTCCACGACCAGGACGAAAACCACACTGTTCCTCCTGAATCCGAGGTTCGACTATCCGGCGTAGCCTCCTCTCCAGTACACCTGAATAGACCTTACCGGGAAGGCTGAGGAGTGTGATCCCACGATAGTTAGAACACACCCCCCGGTTCCCCTTCTTAAAGAGAGGAACCACCACCCCGGTCTGCCAATCCAGAGGTACCGCCCCCGATGTCCACGAGATGTTGCAGAGTCTTGTCAACCAAGACAGCCCCACAACATCCAGAGCCTTAAGGAACTCCGGGCGGATCTCATCCACCCCCGGGGCCTTGCCACCGAGGAGCTTTTTAACTACCTCGGCAACCTCAGCCCCAGAAATAGGAGAGCCCACCACAGATTCCCCAGGCCCTGCTTCCTCATCGGAAGACGTGCTGGTAGGATTGAGGAGGTCTTCGAAGTATTCTCTCCACCGATCCACAACATCCGCAGTCGAGGTCAGCAGAGCACCATCCCCACCATACACGGTGTTGACACTGCACTGCTTCCCCTTCCTGAGGCGGCGGATGGTGGTCCAGAATTGCTTCGAAGCCGTCCGGAAGTCTTTTTCCATGGCCTCCCCGAACTCCTCCCATGTCCGAGTTTTTGCCTCCGCGACCGCTGAAGCCGCACACCGCTTGGCCTGTCGGTACCTGTCTGCTGCCTCAGGAGTCCCATGAGCCAAAAGAACCCGATAGGACTCCTTCTTCAGCCTGACAGCATCCCTCACCGCCGGCGTCCACCAACGGTTCTAGGATTACCGCCACGACAGCTACCAACCACCTTGCGGCCACAGCTCCAATCGGCCGCCTCGACAACAGAGGCACGGAACATCGTCCACTCGGACTCAATGTCCAGCGCCTCCCTCGTGACATCAAAAAAAAAAAAATGATTACTGATAATCGCTAGAAAGATGTTGACTACCAGCGTTGTGTTGGAAGAGACCTAGAAAGCAGGTATTCTTAGGGCATTCAATCAGTCGCAACAGGACTGTTCAGTTTGTCAAGGAACATCTTTTTGACTTTGTGGCTCACTCAAATATTAACACTGAAATAGTGATCTTTCTCTTGATTTTAATCGTATTAATGTATTTAAATTACTTACAGTTTACAACCTTGTCAAATGATAGGAAATTATATGTTGATCACAAATATTATTTATTTAGTACATACTGCAAACCTTAGACTAAGGCAGTGGTTCTTAACCTGGGTTCGATCGAACCCTAGGGGTTCGGTGGAGCCTCCGCCGCGGAGGTCAAGACACACCCGACTTATCGTGTAAATAAAATCTTCTCCCTATCGGCGTATTATGGATACGGCAACAGCAGAAGTCACACTGATTTTCAGGTGTGTAATTTGTTGTGAGTTCATGCACTGTGTTGGTTTTGTCCTTTCAACGAGGTGATGTTCATGCACGGTTCATTTTGTGCACCAGTTAAAAAAACATAACTTTGTCTTGAATTTGAAAAAAAAAACATTTTATTTTTCACTAAAGAAGGGTTCGGTGAATGCACATATGGAACTGGTGGGGTTCTGTACCTCCAACAAGGTTAAGAACCACTGGACTAAGGTCAGGCTGATTAGTAAAATAAGTACCAACCAAATATACTGCATAAGAATGGACTCATAAATAACTGACGAAAAATACATTTACATACACTAATGTTGTGCTGAAATGAACTAAATGAATAAACAACATGTTTCTTAACTAAACTGTCAACAAAATGCAAGTGCAAAGGAAAATACAGCTTCACCACTTTGGCCATGAGTTTTACGCTTAAGAAACTTCTCTATGAGGTTAGCTCAAGACTTCTTCTGTTTGTTTGATATTGTCATTGCTGCCACAAGTGGTGAAAAATTGTAGTAGAATTGAGTACCGCTGCAAACAGATATTTTTTTGGCAGCCTTCTACGCACTATAGCTAAAAAACACTGTCTTTGTCTTCGTTTGCCTCTCATCCAAGTAGGCTTCATCAGTTCATGCTCATAGAAGATTGGTCAGATCTAGTCTAGACACTGGTGCCAAAACCCCAACTATTTATACTCCAACCGGGCAGGCTTCGAGAGATAATGGTGGTGTTGAATGACATGAGGAAGGAGAACTGAAGAGTGTTCAAGGAGATTAACGCCATGAGCAAAGAGAGCACTGTAAATAGCAAGGAGCTAAACAAGAAAACAGATAGTATGACAACACAAGTATGAGAACTCGGAAGTTTGCAAGAATATTAGGAGGGAGAAGAGCTCTGTAAATAGATGACATTAAATAACTAAAGAATTAAAAAATGATAATGCAGTGCTTTGTAAACAAATTGTTGGACTGTAAGGAATTGTGGATGCTTTAAAGAAGCAACATTATGTGTAAAATTGATGATTTGGAGTAGTTGACGCTTCAACAGAGGAACAGGAGGCCATCTTTTGGCAGTCTAATGGGGCGGACGTAAATATTAAGCAACACTTTTCAACTATACTGTATGATACCATACAGTATCACTATTCAGTAGAAGTGTGATTCTTTGGGAATTAGGGGCTACAATGCGATTGAAATCGATTATTTATGCATCTTTTATTGTTTTATTGTATATGGTTAATATATTGTATTTTACTATTACATATTCAATATGTATTATAATTAATTATGAACAATATGTATAAATGGCTCCTCCTTTGGCTTCTGCGTCATTGCCGGCGACAGCACTGTGTAGATATTATTGTCTTTCCTGATTTATTCATCTCCTTTCAGTCGTACCTTGCTACATAACGCTTCAAATGCTGTGGCTTCACTACATCGCAGATTTGAAAAAATATGTTTTTTAAAGCCAATTCTACATGTTTGGGGCCTAAATTAAGAGTTGCAACTTTTATTTATGTATTATATGTATTATGGTGGAGTATTTTCTGTTGGTGAGTTGTGGCAATCCAAGATATTCACCAATATATTTGGGTTAAGGGTTGGGCTGGGCGATATGGCCATTTATATTTATATATATTTTTAGGCCATGTCACGATACACGATATATATCTCGATATTTTGCCTTAGCCTTGATTGAACACTTGATGCATATACTCACACCAGCATGATGATTCTATGTGTCTACATTAAAACATTATTGTTTATACTGCATTAATATATGCTAATTTTAAACTTTCATGCAGAGAGGGAAATCACAACTAAGTCAATTTACCAAAACTGTATTTATTACACAGTTATTAAGCAGTGGCACAAACATTCATGTCATTTCAAAACAGAAAGTGCAAGATTTTCAGAGACATTTTAAAACAAGCTATGAGTGCACTTTTGTGCATGATGTCACTGAGATGACATCAAAACAACACTAAATTAAAGTGCCCTTTTTGTACAGAACACCACTACAATATTTTAAAACAAATAAAGTGCACTTTTACGCATGATGTCACACAAGATATTTAAAAAACTGTAAAATTAAAATTAGCTGCATAATAGGAAATCAAATAGTGTATGTCCTTCGCTATGTGGTAGGTTACTGTGGACGTTATCTCCTTCTGTGGTTGACTATTTTTTTCATACAGAGATGTTGACATGTGGAGTCTCAAGCACTCCTTATTCTCTAGCGGGTGACTTTTCAAATGATGCTACAAATTAGTAGTGCTGCTACTTTTTGTAGTAACACTTTTGCCGCATACTCGACATATTACGGGAGCAGGTGAGCGTCCCTACCACTAACCAGAGGCAGGTGAACATAATCAGCACCCATGGCAACGAGGAACACAAACTGGGGTGCTGAAACAGAAACAAGGGAATTCTAAATGTAAACAAAAACATGATCCGAGCTACGGGTCATCACAGAGGAATGACAATGCAAGATACGCATTGCTAACAACTAAGCTAATGTTCGTAGCCCCAAGTGTCAAGTTAACCAAGTTTTTGCAAAACAACACACACCGAGGTTTCAGCGCATGGAAACCCAGTTCTAACATAGAGGAAGAATGTGAAAAAGTATTTCCATGTTGTGGCCGCTTTGTAGTGGCCGAGCAACAGCCGTAAAGCAATGACGCTCGAAGGATCCTCTGGGGTACCGACCGGTGAATACCGTAATCTACAGTAGAACACACTCAAGTGTTCTACTAATACAATAAACTGTTCTATAATGTAAGTGTAAAGGTGAATATGTGAGTGTTATTTAATGTTTAGTAGGCTTTAAAAACTTATTTAGAAGGTTGTGAACCGTTTTTCTTGCTCTATTTATAATAAGAATTGATTTATGACTAATAATCTTATTTTGCGGAAATTCGTTTATCGCGGTCATGTCCGGTACCAATTAACCGCAATAAACAAGAGAGAGAAATGTTCTAATTCCTCTCAATCCGTGACCGAGATGTAATAATGGCGTAATACGTTTTAAAATGAACCAACGGTGTGACTGTGGTCCTGGAATGGTCACATGTTCCTGCTGCGTCACATTGAACCTGTGTGTGATGAGAAGCTGCCCTCGTGCGAGGTAAAGCATTCCAGCGTTAACAGGGCATGCTCAGTCAACACCTCTGCAGTAAGGAAGCACAGTCAGGCTCATACAGAGAGTTCATCCAGGAGTATGTTGGTGACAAGCAGAAGAAATGAGGCTGTTTATAACTCCCTATCAACACTTTAACTACCCTCCTCTCTGGAATGACATCACTTTTGCTCTTGTTTACATGACACCACAGAAAAATAAATGTGTGCTAAAGTACGCATTACCTTCAAGTGGTTCGTGTCAAACAAAAGAGGGCATCTGTTTTAAAGGCAGTTAATCAAATCTATCTTTGTTGAAGCATAGTCTCTAATTGTGACTCATTTGTAGTCCTTACAAACAAGCCAGATAATCTTTGTTGTTTGTCAATGCACTCAAGTGGGACACTTGTTTAAGAATTAATCTTTGTTTTTGGTTATAACCTTGGGGGTGCAGATAACTGACAATATAACCTGGTCCCTACACACCGGAGCTCTTGTAAAAAGAGCTCAGCAGCGCATGCACATTTTGCATCTGATGAAAAGAGCACAGCTTCCTCCCCCCATTCTCACCACATTCTACAGAGGCACTATAGAGAGCCTGCTGACCAACAGCACCTCTGTCTGGACTGGAGCCTGCAATGCCTCAGACTGGAAGTCTCTCCAGAGAGTGGTGAGGACGGCGGAAAAGATCATCAGGACTCCTCTTCCTCCTATCCAGGAGATTGCAAAAAGCCGCTGCCTGACCAGGGCTCAGAAAATCTGCAAAGACTCCCTCACCAAGTACTGTTTTCACTGCTGGACTCTAGAAAGAGGTTCCGCAGCCTCCGAAGTAGAACCTCCAGCTTCTGTAACAGCTTCTTCCCTCAAGCCGTAAGACTCTTTTTTTTTTTTTTTTTTTTTTTTTTTTTTTTTGTGTCCTGTCCAGCTTCTCAGGCAAATCATATAGTTGATGTAGATGCCCATGTCGGCTGTTCAGATTTACTTTACAAAAGAGAAGTGTAGGATACTTCTCTTGTTGCCTTATTTGTATTTGACTTTATTAAATGTATTTATATTATCATTTAGTGCAGCCGGGCCGGAGCAGGAGGGGATAGAAAGAGAAAAAAAAAAGAAGACAGAGGGGGAAATTGTGGGGACAAGAGGGGGATTAGACAGAGAGACAAAAACAACAACAGCAAACAACAACAACAACAACAATAGAGCAACATCAGCAAATATGACATGTACAAATATGATGGTAAAAGTAATAGCAAATAAGCAGTTAGCGAAAAATAAAAAATAATACAGAAATGACAATGAGCATTATTACACTACAAATGGATCAATACAAATACCGATAGAAATAGCGCTATTGATAATGAACAATACCAATAATTTACCTTTATTATCAACAATACAGTTGTTTAAATGCAACAATACATATACGTAATGATAACTTGAGATACGAAGGAATGCAGAAAAATGGAGGGGGAGAAAGAGAAGCAACCTACATTAACCTTGTAGATTGTTATAGTCGTAAGACTCTTAAACGCATCATAATTAAATTATCCCCTCAAATCCCCCCAAAATGGATTAACTCGCTGGAATAAAAAAGACAATATAACATACATCCATAAACGTGGACGCATGTGAAAAAGTGCAATATATTTATCTTTACAGTAATCTATTTATTTATTTATATATATATTTATATATATTTATTTATTTTATGTATATATATTATATATATTATTTATATATATTTATTTATTTATATATGCACCTTATTGCTTTTTTATCCTGCACTACCATGAGTTTATGTAACGAAATTTCGTTCTTATCTGTGCTGTAAAGTTCAAATTTGAATGACAATAAAAAGGAAGTCTCTAGTCTCTAAATGTAACAATAGGTTAATAGAACGTTGTTCTCCAGAGTGTCATTGTTGGTTATTTCCAGTCTTATTTCAAGCCATTCTAAATAGGCAGTTGTTACAAGTCTTCCAATCTTCCAATCAAGGCAAATGTACCAAACTTAAGCACAGATCAAAGTATTCACACCAGCCAAATGCATTGGATTTTAGGTGGACTGGAACATTTCCAATGGCCTTACAACTGATATCATTAAGTCACTTCTAAATAAGAGTACCGGTAATCTAGTTGTCACAGTGCTAAACAAACATCGACCCATACCAAACCTGCCATTTTTGGGCAAAGTCCTTGAAAAAGTTGTATACCAACAGCTTTGTGACTTTCTCCTGTATAACCATGTGTTTGATACTTTCCAATCAGGCTTTAGGCCCCACCACAGCACTAAAACAGCTCTAGTCGAGGTGATAAATGATATGCATTTGTGAACAAAGACGCAGGCAAAATATCAGTCTGCTTTGCAAAGTTCTCCTTGACCTGAGCGCTGCATTTGACACAGTTAACCATACTATCTTATTACAGAGGTTAGAAAACTGGGTGGGAATATTTGTTCAAGCTCTATCTTGATCACATGACATACTTAGTCGAAATTGGTAACTGTGTCTCTGACCAAAAGACCTGTGGAGATCCTCAGGGGTCAATTCTGGGACACCGATTGTTCAACTTGCACAGGCGGCCACAAGGTCAGCTGATATGCAGCAATAGTGTGTCCTCGCACAACAATCAGAGAGACATTATCATCTTCCCCCATTAAGAAAAGACATGCCCCAGTCTAAACTTATATAAACACTACGCTGTGTTGCTGCAACTAAGATATTTACAAGCTGTGCTCTCTTAGACCCGAGTGATCGTTCTATTGTCACGGAGGCCAGCTAGTGTGGCTGGGCCTTGTGTATGTTAGTAAACCTCACTCCCTGACGACTTCAACAGTGCGCTGGCCGCAGAACTAGCTAGCCTACCGTATTTTTCGAACTATAAGGCGCACTAAAAATCCTTTCATTTTCTCAAAACTCGACAGTGCGCCTTACAACCCGGTGCGCCTAATGTACAGAATAATTTTGGCTGTGCTTACCGATCTCAAAGCTATTTTATTTGGTACATGGTGAAATGATAAGTGTGATCAGTAGATGGCAGTCACACATAAGAGATACGTGTAGACTGCAATATGATGGCAGTCAAACATAAGAGATATGTGTAGACTGCAATATAACTCAAGTAAATAACACCAAAATGTTATATGTTCCATTGAAAATATAGAACATTACACACTGCGCTCAAAAATCTATCAAAATGTTTCAGTACGACTTTGGCAAGCTATGAAGCCGCACCACTTGATGGATTGTAATGTGCTTCAACATACAAGTAATATTAGGGTGTGTGTATAAGATAAGACATATTATCTGGCCCTTTGTTTCGCGATGTTATGCAAAAGCAACTTTTCTTATCTTCTGGTACCTGCTGATCTGTATTTGGGATCCGCATAAGTCCTGAAAATTTGCGCGCTTCCGCCTTTGTAGTCCGTACCGACACCGTAGCCGATAAAGTTCTTCTTTTTCTCCATCTTCTTGTTATGGTACATTTATCCTTCGCTGTTGCCATTTCTAATTCAAAGTAGTGTAAAGTTCTTACTTATATCTGTCAGTAAACTCGCCATGAAAGCTCTAAAACATACCTGAATTCCTGAGTTTACATTATTCACCCAAGGAACTTTAGTTATTAGAGAGTTCCGGTCGGACGGTTTTTCACGGGACACTAGTGAGCCACGGATGAGGAGATGCTGCTCCGTTATTGATTTAAGTAAAGTCTGAATGTCATTAAAACAGTTAGCTCCATCTTTTGACACTTCTTCCACTCCCGTCCTTGCACGCTACACCGCTACAACAAAGATGACGGGGAGACGCTGCCGAAGGTGAGCCACGTAAATAAGACCGCCCACAAAACACCGCATCCTGAAGCAACTGTCAGAAAGAAGAAGATGATCTATAAAACATAATCTATGCAACATTTTGACCAAAGAACCACCATTACATGTTATGTAGAACACAAGGAAGTGTTTTCAATTTAAATTTTATATATGACTCCTTTAATGCGCCCTATAATCTGGTGCGTCCTTTGTATGAAAATAGACCTGACTAGACCCACTCATCGGCAGTGCGCCTTATAATCCGGTGCGCCCTATGGTTCGTAAAATATGGTAAGTCTCTCATGCTGGCGACCAGGGTATGTGTCCCCATAAGGAATGGGATAAAAGCAGGTGGCCGAACCAGCTGGGTTGCACAATAGTCAGAGGAATACGAGACGGCAGTGTTTTTGCGGTGCGTCACAGGACGGTTGAACAGAGTAGGATGCCACAACGTCCGCCAGAAATAAGAAATAATAATACTAGATTTTATTTTTTTTGTACTTTTCATTAAAATAAATCTTAAAGTGCTTCAGTACAAACCAATATTCAAAACAATAAACACTTAGCCATTGAAACAGATAAAATACCAAGACTAAAACACTATCAGCGAAGCATAAGAAACACAAATCATGCAAAATAGTGGGTTTTCTAACTTGGTTAAAATATTTCAGTGGGTATAAATACTTTTTTTGCACATTCAACAATATCGCAACAATGATGGTGATAATTTTGGACACCATAACCGTGATATTAAATTTTCATATCTTTACATGCCTTGTGTGAGTACACTCATAGTGTTAGGACATTTTGAGGAGTCGGTCCACTATTTATCTGAAAACATCTGCGTGCATGGTGGGACAGGTTTTCTCTTTCACCAACACTTTGTATATACAAACATGTGTCTACATTATTGCAACAAATTTCAGTTTTTTACTCTCTTTCAACAGGAGCATTCCAAGAATAGCTGGCCCACTGAACCAACACACCACCATTACGATGAGGACGTCAGTGACTACCGTCTGCCTTAGTGAGAAACATGTTTTTTATGGCAGCTTTGTAATGCAGCTATACAGAATGTAGCAATACATGGATGTCCTTGCAAATGAATCAACAGGTCCAACCACTTCTACAGATTTAGACTTTTACCCAATATGGGAAAGGGAGTAGACTTACTAACACTCTCTAACTAATGCCAAAGCACACACAATTCCCTACACAGGCATTTTATTGTTGCAGTTGAGTTGATACTACAAAGTCTCTCAGGCTGCATAATGCCTCGGTTCAACTCGTTTTCTTCTTTTTGAACTGAAGAAATGTTGCGTGTGTTCAGGTCTGCACAAAAGCCGCACGTGCTTTGATTAGATTCAACGATACTTTAGGGTATTTCTCTCAGTGCCAAAATAACCGTCGTCATGGGCAAGTTCATCTGACTGCAGGTTTTGATAAAGTTTCTGGGCTGTCATGACCCTTGACACAATAACAGTAACACTTTCAGAAAGAACACAGTAAAACAATAGTTTTAAGTATTGCAAACAAATGGCAAAGTATGTAAGTGAGGGCAACATGAAGGAAAAGAAAGGTACAACTTTGTGTACTTTTTACATTAAAATGATTGATTTTGGGTTTGTTTGAAGTTTAATGAGCAGACGACAACGTTGTAAAAACGATTTCCATTCCACCAAGTCATAGCACCTGAAACACTGTCATCTTTTTAATACTCAGCGTAGATTTTGGTGGATAATTTGAGTTATGAATAATGTGTTTGTGTTGACACATTAGATGTACACAATAGGTTTATTATTATTATTCAATAATATTAAAGGTGAAGGTTTTTTCTTTGCAGACAGGCTTACCAGGTAACATTCAAAAAGTGTGAAAACATTTTTAAATCATGGGTGGGCGAGGGTGCTCCAAATACAATTCTGCTTATGACCCCAATTTAGCCTGGCATGGCCCTGAATGCAACTCCTGAATCGATCTCAAAAGAGTGCATTTGTAGTTTATGTTGTGCACTGGATCTTTGTGTTGCACCTGCCATCTTCAAGTGTATCATTCACCTCACTGCCTCTGCAGTATGTGGAGTAAACACAAAAAGACACTGTTGTCATGTTGTCCCCACACACAGTGCTCCTGCTGTCTTGCGCTTGTCAGGCCAAGCCGAACGGACCGAAGAGCAAGAAACCCAAGCAAGGTACCCGTCATCTGCACACAAAGCTGTAATTTTTGTGTCAGTGTTCGTGTGGCTGTATCCGCCTTCCCGCTCCATGGCTGCCATTCCTCTCTTCACCTGGAGCTACACTCTTTGACAAACGGCTCGATGTATAAATCACTTCATAGAGTAAAAGCTTCCACTGATTTATTTCTCAGCTGGGAATTTGTCCGAGGTTTCCCATAAAGTTATTACTGTTATTTTCTATACAGTAATAACTGTAAATGGGACACTCAAAATATGGGGTAAATCAAACTTTTCTAGCTGAAATATTTAGATTATGTACTGTAGCTCACTTTTTTCACATTTAACTCAACTCACTTGTTTCACATTTAGTTCATTTTATGCACATTTGAGGTAAACATTAAATGGTGAATATAAATGTTAAACATAAATTTGAAATCTAAATTTAATAAATGTCAAATAACATTGTTAAATTTGAAATCTAAATGTAAATCTATATATATTAAATGATAAATATACATTTTAAATCTCAATCTAATCGTGAATAAAGTAATATTACGTGAATATAAATGTTAAATCGGAATATAAATGTTAAGTTTTAAATATAAATTTTATGTTTTAAATACAAATGTTAAATCTTAATATTATGTTGAATGTTAATTTAAATGGTAAATCTAAATATGAATGTTAAATATACATTTTAAATTTAAAAACAGATGTTGAATCTAATGGTAAATGTTAAAATCAAAATCTAATTTGAATGTTAAATATAAATATTACATTTTAAATATAAATATTAAAAATCCAATGTTAAATGTTGAATTGAAATAAAAATAATAAATGTTAAATACAAATGTTAAATCTCCATCTAAATGTTTTTTTAATCTAAATGTTAAATGTAATTGTTACAGGTCATAATAAAATTGTTAACACTACATGTGGATGTCAAATAAAAAACTAAATGTTAAATCTAAAGCTATATGTTGAATAAAATTGCTACGTATTAATATAATTGTTAACCCTAAATGTAAATGTAAAACATACATTTAAATGTTAAGTCTAAATCTAAATGTTGTATGTTAAAAATAAATGTTACATCTAAATATAAATGTTAACTCTAAATGTGTAAGACAAATATACATATTAATATTAAATCTAAATGTAAATGTTAAATATAAATGTTGTATCAAAATTTAAAATTTTGATTAAAAATGTATAAATAACATTTAGATTTAAAATTTAGATTTAATATTTATACACATTATTTAAGTTCTACCTCAAATGTGAAGAAAATCAGCTACTTGTGAGAAAAGAAAATGTATGTTAATTATTATACTAAACCTAAAAATGTAAAAAATATATATGGAATAGGTTGATTGACTACACTAAATTGGCCCTAGTGTGTGACTGTGAGTGTGAATGTTGTCTGTCTATCTGTGTTGGCCCTGTGATGAGGTGGCAACTTGTCCAGGGTATACGCTGCCTTCTGCACGAATGCAGCTGGGATAAGCTCCAGCCACCCCCGCGACCCCGAGAAGGACAAGCGGTAGAAAAAGGATGAATGGATAGATTTATATAGATATATGTATATATGTACACACATATATATGTGTGTGTGTGTGTGTGTGTATATATATATATATATATATATATATATATATATACATTTAAAATGTATTAGTTAGAAAAGTGTGATTGCATTTTTACATTCGGCGCCCCAAATGCACTCTTTGTACCACAGTAGCTAGAAACACTAAAACTAAAGTTATGTTATCAATTAGTGTAAATTGTAATCCAGGATAATCCCAAACAACGATTTGGATAATTCCTATAACAATGACTCAATTGTTGAAATTGTTGATTATTTTTCAGTCAATCCGCTTTACTACATAGTGATTAATTACCTAATCCTTTTAGCAATTGCTTATTGTCAAAAAAAAAAGCATCTACATCTCTTCTGTTCATAGTCGTACCGGCCATCGAGTGTGACGTCAGAGCGGGAAAGATCAGTCTGCCAGAATTCATAGTCAAATGCCCCGCACACTGTAGGGAGACCAAGCAGCAGGTGTACGGCACAGGTGTGTTTGCCTCCATCTCCAGCATCTGCAACGCCGCCATCCACAGGTAAACTCAATGAAGACGGTAATAAATTTGAAAAAAGATGAAGCAGGAATTTTTATGCAATACGGGTTTTGTATCCAACAGTGGCGTTATCACCAATTCAGGGGGAAAAGTCATTGTAAGGAAAATGGCGGGTCAGAACATCTACAAAGGCAGCAATTCCAACGGTGTGCGCTCTCTGTCACTTCCTAAATGGAGAGAATCCTTTGTTGTCACAGGTATTAATAACGGAGCTTCATAATAAACACAATATATGAGGTCACCCCCAATTAACTAATGTTTGTTGTGTTGTAGAGGGGAAGCCCAAGAAAGGAGTCATCTACCCTTCTACCCTTGACTTTGTTCCTTCAAGACCAACCTATGTGAAGACGAGTAAGAGGAGAGATTCTAATCCACACTTTTTTTGTATTTTATAGTTGTTTCTTGAAGTACTTTCACTTATTATTGAGGCATTTGACTTAAAATCAACCATGAAAAAAACAACCCAATATTATCTAACAAAAATGATTGGAAGAGGTGGCATAATGGTGACATAATTGCATGCACACACACTTATAAATGATTAATTTACCTATAAATCAGGGGTGTCAAACTCATTTTAGATCGGGGGCCACATGAAGAAAAATCTACTCCCAACTGGGCCGGACTGGTAAAATCACGGCATGATAACTTAAAAATAAAGACAACTTCAGATTGTTTTCTTTGTTTAAAAATAGAACAAGCACATTCTGAAAATGTACAAATCATAATGTTTTTTTTTGTACACTTACATGCTGCGGTTAATAGTATTCTATCTTTATTTGTCGTTATTTATATTTTCTGAATAAACTCATACTTGCCAACCTTGAGACCTCCGATTTCGGGAGGTGGGGGGTGGGGTGGTGGGGGGGCGTGGTCGGGGTGGGGGGGCGTGGTTTGGGGCGGGGCTAAGAGGGGAGGAGTATATTTACAGCTAGAATTCACCAAGTCAAGTATTTCATATATATATATATATATATATATATATATATATATATATATATATATATATATAAAAGAAATACTTGACTTTCAGTGAATTCTAGCTGTATATATATTTATTTTATTATATATATATATATATATATATATATATATATATATATAAATAAAATAAATACTTGAATTTCAGTGTTCATTTATTTACACATATACACACACATAACACTCATCTAGTCATTGTTGAGTTAAGGGTTGAATTGTCCATCCTTGTTCTATTCTCTGTCACTATTTTTCTAACCATGCTGAACACCCTTTCGCAGGTACCCAGAAAGGTTTCGAGTACCACCAAAAAAACTGAATCTCTGAAGACAGTATAAAAATCTGTGTTAAAGGTGTACAAACACTGTTTGTATAATAAGCATGTTATTTTTTTACAAATGAGGGTTAAGAGTTCAGCACTAAAAAAAAAAGAAAAAAAATGTGGCTTAAGTACAGTTTTTTAATTGAGCTGCTGCATTTTTTGGTTGGGTTGTTTATTTATTTTGAGTAACTTCTATACATTTCTAAAAGGGGAATAATGTAATAGAGTTATTATCTATGTTTGTCTGTTGCCATCTCCTGGTGAATGTTGGCTATAGCGTACTGGGGTTACTTTTTGGTTGGCCAACGATTTACGTGGTGTTGCGCACTTGACGTCACTCAGGTCCACATGGAGCTGGAGGGGGCGTGGCTTCCAGCTCCGCCTGAATTTCGGGAGATTTTCGGGAGAAAATTTGTCCCGGGAGGTTTTCGGGAGAGGCGCTGAATTTCGGGAGTCTCCCGGAAAATCCGGGAGGGTTGGCAAGTATGAATTATGTGATAATGTTCATCAGTCAACTCATTGATGTTAATTTTCAATCTGTCAAGATAAAAAAATGGTTTTAAAATCAAATTACAGGATGTTATGTATGTCGTTTGATCATTTTCCTCGACTGATGTACTAACATCATGTGGTTTATTTTTACATATGTAGCATCTACAAAGATACAAATAATTGCTATTGCGACATCAGTGGACACATTTAGAACCGCTGTTTCTTTCATTTAAAGATTTAAGGTTAATTTTTATCCTTGGCAAACTCATCCCGCGGGCTGGATTAAACCTGTTTGCGGGCCTGATCCAGCCCTCGGGCCGTACGTTTGACACCCCTGCTATAAATATATCAGGGAAAATATAGTAAAACAAGGAAAACTGCTTCACCCCTGACTACTAATGTTGTGATTATTCTTTATATATTATATTCTTCATATAGACAATCTAACAAACAAACAACATTATTTTTGAAAATATATACTTTAATGTGTTTATTTTATAAGTTTAGTTTGGGGTACAATTTTTTTTAACGAGGAAAGACCTAGTATGTCTCTTCTTTTCATGCTAGCAATTTAAGCTTGCAAGGTGGAACGAGTCATTCCGCCGTGAGTTTATCAAAGTGCAGTTATCAATCTCAGTTTCTTAGGTTATTTTATTTTCGTCATCAACAATATTGTTTATTGTTACATCCCTACAATATACTAAGTCTTGTTTCCCGGTAAAAAATGTAGTCAAACGTCACTAAAGTTACTTTGGATTGGCGAAAATGAGTCATGTGCCAGTGCCTACCGGAAGAAGGCTTGCTGACAAAATGAATTCATCTTTGCAAGTCTTAATCAATGGATTACAAATAATTATGATGTAAATAAATTTAAAATTTGTGAGGATTATGAGTCATTCTTCGTCTAAACGGGAATATATCAACATCCTAACGTTGGCATCTCAGTGAGAGCAGACATTGTACAGTAAGTGATGTTTAATATATTTGTTGTCCCTAATGACGTCTGCATGAGGACTCGTTTTGCATAAAGAAATAAATTTAAATTATAGGATGACAAAGCGCTTCATATAAAATGTTTCCCCAAACGTATTCCTGGCCACATCAAGCTCTGTCACTGACAAGTATATAGGGACAGATTTCCCCCTTGACTTCCGGTGGCTCTCGGGACCTGCTTCAATAGTACTCTGCAAAGCAGAAGGTTCAAATCTCTGTCGTAGATGATATTATATTAAGGTTTTTAAAATGAATGTTTTAATGATGCTAAAATTGTTTAATACGCTTAACTTCATCATATTAATTAAATGATTGTATTTTTTATTCTGGCAATTCATCATGTTTCTCAAGCCAATATTTATATGGTGTTGGGATAGTCATGATTTCAGCCTTTTAGAGCTCTTCTTGGACCACCAATTTTTTACCTCGGTATTTGTCAAATTCTAGTTAGTAGTTGAAGAAAAAAGAGAAAGTTGTGATGCGTCTATGAAATTAATGCGCCGCTGTATGCTTAAAATGAGCAAAATACATAAATATTGTTTATGCGCCTGTTACTACATGACATATATATACTTGCAGGTGTTTGGATGTTTTTTTAAGTGCTTTATAGGCAGAATAGAGCGACTCCCATAAGCTCCATTGCATTTACGAGTTGGAATGCATAAAAGAAGAAAAACATATGTGTGCTTGTCTTACATAAGAATGATAGACACAATTCCAAAAAAGTGCAGTTCTCCTTTTAAGTGAAAGGAGGGCACAGGCTAAATCAAAAGAATGTACCGGTACATACAACTAATGTGTGCTAAATTATTACACAAAACAATGAGCAATTCAGCTGTACTGCATCCAGTGATTTATCTGGAAACTTACAAAATAATCACTCGCCACTTAATTTGGTACACCTGCTCAATCTAATGGCAGACAATACATACATTGTATTTCCCATTCCTCATTGAAACTATCATATACAGTATACCAACATGTCTACCTAATTGACGGTGCTAGCGGTGTTATGAGGGCTGCTGTTTCGGCGTGTTAAGGGCTGCAATGAAATTTTAAAAGAGCATCAGACTGCACATTACTTACAAGACGTTACTTTCACAAAATTGTCACCAAGCACTTGTTGCAGATGAGTCTAGATTTATTCAACCCTTAAAAAAAGGCACCGATAGTTACTTTATTTTTGTTTTGGTGTGGTTACTGCCGTTAATTTGGCAGCGTTGCCATTATGGTGCCCATCCCTAATAATGACTGTAATGCAATCGCATTTCACCAGTTCTTAATGCAGTTAAAACTCTCTCGTGGTAGTTTAGGGCCACAACAATACTTGCCAACCTTGAGACCTCCGATTTCGGGAGGTTGGGGGGGAGTCGGAGGTGGGGCGGGGGCGTGGTTAAGAGGGGAGGAGTATATTTACAGCTAGAATTCACCAAGTCAAGTATTTCATATATATATATATATATATATATATATATAAGAAATACTTGACTTTCAGTGAATTCTAGCTATATATATATATATATATATATATATATATATATATATATATACATATATTTATTTTATTATATATATATATATATATATATATATATATATATTTTATTATATATATATATATATATATATATATATATATACATATATATATATATATATATATATATATATATATATATATATATATATATATATATATATATATATAAAAATAAGAGAAATACTTTAATTTCAGTGTTCATTTATTTACACATATACACACACATAACACTCATCTACTCATTGTTGAGTTAAGGGTTGAATTGTCCATCCTTGTTCTATTCTCTGTCACTATTTTCCGAACCATGCTGAACACTGATGATGCATTCTGCTTCGTCTCCTTGTTGTGTGCGCAGTTATGCACTGCACTCTCTACAAGCCATAGATGTTATTGTCACATATGCATGTACAGTAGATGGCAGTTTTGTCCTGTTTAAGAGTGTCACAACATTGCTGTTTACGGCAGACGAACTGCTTTACAATAGACAAAAACGTGACTGCTGTTGTTGTGTGTTGTTACCGCGCTGAGAGGACGTTAATGAAACTGCCTAACAATAAACCCACATAAGAAACCAAGAAGTGCTGGCCCCACTATGAACTTGACTCTTACTATTATGTTGGATCCACTATGGACTGGACTCTCACAATATTATGTCAGACCCACTCGACATCCATTGCTTTCGGTCTCCCCTAGAGGGGGGGGGGGGGGTTACCCACATATGCGGTCCTCTCCAAGGTTTCTCATAGTCATTCACATCGACGTCCCACTGGGGTGAGTTTTTCCTTGCCCTTATGTGGGCTTTGTACCGAGGATGTCGTTGTGGCTTGTGCAGCCCTTTGAGACACTTTTGATTTAGGGCTATATAAATAAACATTGATTGATTGATTGATTGAAGAACTCTCCCTCGATCATTCTACTGTTATAACGTGATTGGGCAGGCATGCTGTTTATATTGTGGGAAAGCGGACGTGAAAACAGGCTGTCGAAACGTCACTCAGGTCCGCCTGAATTTCGGGAGATTTTCTGGAGAAAATTTGTCCCGGGAGGTTTTCGGGAGAGGCGCTGAATTTCGGGAGTCTCCCGGAAAATCCGGGAGGGTTGGCAAGTATGGCCACAACCACAAGAGGATCAGAAAGGCTCCAAACACGATCAAGTAAATTTAGGTGCATACTGTTTATATTTTTTCTATTTCTATTACTTTCATTAGCAACCTCTAAAACCAAACCTGAGTAATATCGTGAGATCCAAAAACAAACAGGTTTTATGAGGGTTCACTCTGTGCATCGTTGTGTCATGTCTGTGTAATCATGTTTTGTTTTAAGTCATGTTTTGTTTAGTTTCTGGCTTTTCACTCCCTTGTCTTGTTTGCATGATTACCCATTAGTTTCAACTGTTCCACGTTTGGACTCATTGTGCACTCTTGTTTGTCACCATAGCAACCATTAGTTTTCACCTGTCACGTCACGCACCTGTTTTCGTTAATCATGTCTGTGTTATTTAAGCTTTTCATTTTCTGTTGTTCGTCCTGACGACATCCCCGCATTTATGCCCCCTGTCACACTCTGTCCACCTCTGCGCACTTCATGTCCATGCCAAGTAAGTTTTTGTTTATTAAGCCACAGTTAGTGTTTTGTTTAATTGTTCATAGTTTCTGCCAATGCGCAAGTTTTGTGTTTATAGTCTAGTTTTGTACCTCCGCCCCTGTGCGCGTTTTTCGTTTATTCCTTTTTTTGATAGTTTAAATAAATCATGTACCCACCTTCAAGCCTTGACCAGTCCAATTCACTTGCACCTCGGGAGAACAAACCAAGCCATAGTCCTAGTCATGACACGTTGTAGCAGAATTTAATGAATGCAGTGAATCATCTTGTCAGTCATCCACAATCTTTGTCAATCAATCAATCAATCAATCAAATTTTATTTATATAGCCCTAAATCACGAGTGTCTCAAAGGGCTGCACAGGCCACAACGACATCCTCGGCTCAGATCCCACATCAGGGCAAGAAAAACTCAACCCCGGGCGACCGGTGCAATGGACGTCGAGTGGATCTAGCATAATATTGTGAGAGTCCAGTCCATAGTGGGGCCAACAGGAGATCATCTTGAGTGGAGACAAGTCAGCAGCGCAGAGACGTCCCCAACTGATGCACAGATGAGTGGTCCACCCTGGGTCCCCACTTTGGACAGCTAGCGTCTCATCTGTGTCTGCCCCCCTCTCCACAAAGGAGATGGGGGAAGAGCAGAAAAGAAACGGCTAAAAGGGGGGTCTATTTAAAGGCTAGAGTATACAAATGAGTTTTAAGATGGGACTTAAATGCTTCTTCCGAGGTGGCATCTCTAACTGTTACCGGGAGGGCATTCCAGAGTACTGGAGCCCGAATAGAAAACGCTCTATAGCCCGCATACTTTTTCACTAATCACTAGTAAGCCGGAGTTCTTTGAATGCAGATTTCTTGCCGGGACATATGGTACAATACGATCAGCAAGATAGGATGGAGCTAGACCGTGTAGTATATTATACGTAAGTAGTAAAACCTTAAAGTCACATCTTAAGTGCACAGGAAGCCAGTGCAGGTGAGCCAGTATAGGCGTAATATGATCAAACTTTCTTGTTCTTGTCAAAGGTCTAGCAGCCGCATTTTGTACCAACTGTAATCTTTTAATGCTAGACATAGGGAGACCCGAAAATAATACGTTACAGTAATCGAGACGAGACGTAACGAACGCATGAATAATGATCTCAGCGTCGCTAGTGGACAAAATGGAACGCATTTTAGCGATCTTTGTCTATCGTTGAAGGCGGGGCCGCAAGCTTACACGCACATGTTGCAATGACAGAGACTCGTGAGTCACTAGTGATAACTTAGCACCGTAGGGTAACAAGATTTAGGAGGCAAAATGATGATTGCAAAGCTAAATGGGGATATTTCGTTTTCAAACCAAATGAGCAAGATGAACCCATCAACACGGACAAACCAGCCATTATACTGAATTTGTTGGAAAGTGATGTCAACAACAAAAAAAGAAAATAGAACACCCGACCCACTTTTTCAAACTGGAGAAAAAGCAGCACTTCAAAATTATTACATGTACTATGATTACATTAGTGTTTAATTTGGTCTCAAAATAATGTCGACAATATCGTTTATCGGCAATAATGTATCACCCAACAAAAGGTGTTATCAGCCCAGTCCTACTGTTATTCACACTAAATTATGACAGCCGCCACCTTGAACAAACAAAATATTTAGACTGGAAATGAACCACAAAGTCAGGGAAGTCGGGTCCGACTCGAATGGCCAAGCAGGATTCAAACCCAGATCCCGACTTAAACTTTCCTGCTCTGAGACGAAAAGAAACAACCAATAAACTGCTGTGCTGTGCTTTATCTCTATGTTTATGTTTCCCCATGCAGTATAGGAGCTGCCAAACACACTATTAAACAACTTCTTCCATGTATGGCAGGCACTTAGGTTCCATGGGAAGTTAAAAGACTGTGAGTCTCCTGGAGAATGTCAAGTATAAATGACAGAGAATAAACTACTGTAGACTCTTTCTCTGAGCTCATCCATCTTGTATACGACTGCCTTCATCTGTCATCTCCTCCCAGGTCAAAAGGATAAAGCCCCCGCGGTTACCACAACGCTTCCTCTAACAACAACAACAGCACCTGAAACCGCCACAACGATGACGACACCTGAACCTACAACCACCACCACCACCACCCAGGCTCCCGCTACCACCACACCTCCTCCGCCGCCACCACCCACCACTGTCAAAGCTCGTGCTGCGGTGCACAGAGTCAGAGACGCAGGTGAACTCTACAAATTATTTCACAATTTGTTTACTCCCTGATGCATGTCATGTGGAGGATTGTGCATGTACTTGGACAGCCCTAATAATCCAATCCGCTCAGAAGATCCTCAAAGCGTCGCCTCACTAAAGAGTCACTACAACCTCTATTTTTGCTAGAATAGGCTTTGGTTTATAGGCCCTGCGATGAGGTGGCGACTTGTCCAGGGTGTACCCCGCCTTCCGCCCGATTGTAGCTGAGATAGGCTCCAGCGCCCCCCGCGACCCCAAAGGGAATAAGCGGTAGAAAATGGATGGATGGATGGATAGGCTTTGGTTTATAGGCCCTGCGATGAAGTGGCGACTTGTCCAGGACGTACCCCGCCTTCCGCCCGAATGCAGCTGAGATATGGGTGAATGTGGAAATAGTGTCAAAGTGCTTTGAGTTCCTTGAAACGGTAGAAAAGCGCTATACAAGTATAATCCATTTACCATTTTTACGCTCCAGCACCCCCCGCGACCTCAAAAGGGACAAGCGGTAGAAAATGGATGGATGGATGGAGTGCAGGAAGTGGTTACAAGTGTTGCCATGACAGCAGCCATGCTGCTCATATGATGGACTCAATTAAGTGAACTGTGGATCATCACACCTGTCAACACTCCTTGTATAAGTAAACACCACTTTAGAGCCGCCACAGTGAGTGCACAAAGGTGCTGAGTGTTCAAGGGGCCCTGTCATGCAAAACCAACTTGTCTTACCTATTGGTACCTGCTGTTGTGTATTTGGGATCTGCATAAGTCCCGAAAATTCTAAATCAATCAATCAAAGTTTATTTATATAGCCCTTAATCACAAGTGTCTCAAAGGGCTGCACAAGCCACAACGACATCCTCGGCTCAGATCCCACATCAAGGCAAGAAAAAACACAACCCAATGGGATACAATGAGAAACCTTGAAAGGAGACCGCAGATGTGGAGACCCCCGACCCTGGGCGACCGGTGCAATGGACATCGAGTAGATCTAGTTAATAGTGTGAGAGTCCAGTCCATAGTGGAGCCAGCAGGGGATCATCTTGAGTAGAGATAAGTCAGCAGCGCAGAGACGTCACCAACTGATGCACAGATGAGTGGTCCACCCTGGGTCCCAACTATGAAACACTAGCGCGTCATCTGTGGTCAACCAAATAACCTCTCCACGAAGGAGAGGGGGGCAGAGCAGAAAAGAGACGGCAGATCAACTGGTCTAAAAGGGGGGTCTATTTAAAGGCTAGCGTATACAAATGAGTTTTAGGATGGGACTTAAATGCTTCTACTGTTACTGGTAGGGCATTCCAGAGTAATGGAGCCCGAATAAAACGTGGAGGCATTGTGGAGATATTTGTATTTCTTTCTAGTTCCGCCAAACGAGCTGTTTGGAATGTGCACAATTGGTGACGTCACAAATTGGGAACACCGACAACAGATTATCTATATAAGATATAAATCTAGGCAGCATGGTGACACAGGGGTTAGTGCATGTGCCTCTCAATACGAAGGTCCTGAGTAGTCTTGGGTTCAATCCCGGGCTCGGGATCTTTCTGTGTGGAGTTTGCATGTTCTCCCCGTGTCTGCGTGGGTTCCCTCCGGGTACTCCGGCTTTCTCCCACCTCCAAAAATATGCACCTGGGGATAGGTTGATTGGCAACACTAAATTGGCCCTAGTGTATGAATATGAGTGTGAATGTTGTCTGTCTATCTGTGTTGGCCCTGTGATGAGGTGACGACTTGTCCAGGGTGTACCCCGCCTTCCGCCCGAATACAGCTGAGATAAGCTCTAGCACCTCCCGCGACCCCGAATGGGACAAGCGGTAGAAAATGGATGGATGGATGGATGGTATAAATCTAATTAGACTGTCTTGCACGTGTCTGGCATTTTTAGCTTATGTGCACGCATCTGTATCGCATCCAAGATACGATTTGAAGAACGGAAATGTTCCGTTATTGGCTGTTTTACCCTACACGTGACACTATTCAAACCTCCACTCTCATCTGAAGAAGTAAAAAGTGCCTGGCTAACTTTTTTGTTTCGCAGCAATGTGCCTTCAACTCGGACGAAGTAGCTCTTCCTGTGTGCAAACCACTTCGAAATTTCCTGCAGCTGTATAAAGATGTTTTTTTCTAGAAGCCAATTTTAATGACGGAGGCGGAGTCTATTATTTATGGCAATGGAGGCAAAGAAATGTGTGAATGAGACATTAGCAATGTTAGCTCGATTTTTTTTGTAGCTAGCTTAGCTGTCTAATGCAAGACAATAGCATCGCTGTCCTGCGGCTAAAGGATAGCTTACTGTATCACCAGCTTGAACCTCTATTGTTTACAACTCGCAGCGTAGTAATGACATGATATACTGTATAATAGTAAAGCCTTTTATTGTCAATATAGACATGTATACGTCCAGGATCTACAAACCCCGTTTCCATATGAGTTGGGAAATTGTGTTAGATGTAAATATAAACGGAATACAATGATTTGCAAATCATTTTCAACCCATATTCAGTTGAATATGCTACAAAGACAACATATTTGATGTTTAAACTGATAATCTTTTTTTTTTGCATGCAAATAATCATTAACTTTAGAATTTGATGCCAGCAACACGTGACAAAGAAGTTGGGAAAGGTGGCAATAATACTGATAAAGTTGAGGAATGCTCATCAAACACTTATTTGGAACATCCCACAGGTGAACAGGCAAATTGGGAACAGGTGGGTGCCATGATTGGGTATAAAAGTAAATTCCATGAAATGCTCAGTCATTCACAAACAGGGATGGGGCGAGGGTCACCACTTTGTCAACAAATGCGTGAGCAAATTGTTGAACAGTTTAAGAAAAACCTTTCTCAACCAGCTATTGCAAGGAATTTAGGGATTTCACCATCTACGGTCCGTAATATCATCAAAGGGTTCAGAGAATCTGAAGAAATCACTCCACGTAAGCAGCTAAGCCCGTGACCTTCGATCCCTCAGGCTGTACTGCATCAACAAGCGACATCAGTGTGTAAAGGATATCACTACATGGGCTCAGGAACACTTCAGAAACCCACTGTCGGTAACTACAGTCGGGCGCTACATCTGTAAGTGCAAGTTAAAACTCTCCTATGCAAGGCGAAAACCATTTATTAACAACACCCAGAAACGCCGTCGGCTTTGCTGGGCCTGAGCTCATCTAAAATGGACTGATTCAAAGTGGAAAAGTGTTCTGCGGTCTAACGAGTCCACATTTCAAATTGTTTTTGGAAACTGTGGACGTTGTGTCCTCCGGACCAAAGAGGAAAAGAACCATCCGGATTGTTATAGGCGCAAAGTTGAAAAGCCAGCATCTGTGATGGTATGGGGGTGTATTAGTGCCCAATACATGGGTAACTTACACATCTGTGAGGGCGCCATTAATGCTGAAAGGTACATACAGGTTTTGGAGCAACATATGTTGCCATGCAAGCAACGTTACCATGGACGCCCCTGCTTATTTCAGCAAGACAATGCGTGTTACATCAACATGGCTTCATAGTAAAAGAGTGCGGGTACTAGACTGGCCTGCCTGTAGTCCAGACCTGTCTCCCATTGAAAATGTGTGGCGCATTATGAAGCCTAAAATACCACAATAGAGACCCCCGGACTTAAGCTGTACATCAAGCAAGAATGGGAAATAATTCCACCTGAGAAGCTTAAAAAATGTGTCTCCTCAATTTCCAAACATTTACTGAGTGTTGTTAAAAGGTAAGGCCATTTAACACAGTGGTGAACATGCCCTTTCCCAACTACTTTGGCACGTGTTGCAGCCATGAAATTCTAAGTTAATTATTATTTACAAAACAAAATTACGTTTATGAGTTTGAACATCAAATATCTTGTCTTTGTAGTGCATTCAATTGAATATGGGTTGAAAAGGATTTGCAAATCATTGTATTCCGTTTATATTTACATCTAACACAATTTCCCAACTCATGTGGAAACGGGGTTTGTAGCATTACAAAGTCACAGACTCGATAGAAGTTTAACCTTAGCCAGCGTGTAGTTCCAACCTGTACGTCAGCCAGGTTTTCTTCCTCTTTCTCGTCCGCCCGCATCGCCTCCTTCCTTTGTGTTGACAACAAACCGCGGTGAGCCGCTGGTCTCGCTATATTACCTGGGATGTTGTGTTGTGGTGAAAGTCACTCAAAACATATGGCTGGTGGTGGTCACTGATGTCTATAGTGCACAATAAAAGCGAGAAAGCTAAAAAATTACAGAACATTTCTGCGGGGCGGGGGCGAATGCTCACTCCACGTGAGGGGTTGTTGAGGACAGGTTCATTTACGTCTAACAACTCCGCCTCTCAAAACTACTTATTTTCAAAGGGAGCAAAAAAGTGGCTCAAAAATAGGTCTGTAAAAAAAAATCTATGCAAATTTTTCACCTAATAACCACCGTTACGTCTTATGTAGACCACAAGGAGGTGTTTTAAATGTAGAAAAAAAATCATATGACCCCTTTAAGGTACAATGTGGCTCAAGTGCCAGATTTTTCTTAGCCCTTTGTGTTTCTTTTGTGTAGGTAGCAGTCACCCGTACCTTGCCTCTGTAGCAGCTGCCAGTTCAAGTGAGTGAAGCAAAGAAAAGCTACTTTATGGTGACATAGCGAAATGATTGTTGCATACTAATGGTCATGGCAAACACCTTTTCCCTCAACTATCTGTACTTACTCAAATATACTTTATAGCTAAAGTTATACTCAAAGCAAACTACAATCTGCTACCCAAGAATATACAACAGTTCTTCTCAACAAAAGAGGAGAAATATAATCTTAGAGAAAAATGTAATTTAAAACATTTGTACGCACGTACAACACTTAAGACCTTTAGTATATCAGTATGTGGAATTCAATTATGGAATCGAAGAAGCAAAGAAATCAAACAACGTACTAATATAATCCACTTCAAGAAACTCTGCAAACTTAAAGTGTTTACAAAGTACAAAAAAGTAGAACCATGATAAATATTCTGCATTTATTTCATCCATTCATTCATTTTCTAGATACTCCTATTTATCTCACCATATGAAATATAACTTACTTCACTCATTATTATTTATTTATTTATGTATTTTTAATGTTATTACTTATGGAGTATATTGTGAATAAATTGAGAACAGGAATTGAACAAAAGTTTTAGCAACTGCTATGTAAAGGAAAAGGGGTAGGATTAAATAAGCTCTGCTTCTTCCTACTCCTTTTTGAACATGTTGAATAGAGAAACTGGAAATTGTGATGTATCATGTTGTATATACGCATGTTTGAAATAAACACAAACTCAACTCAACTCAATTCAACTTCTATTGCAACTACAAAAGGACAACAAATTAATTATTTAAAGGTAACTTCAGGTAATTTATTGTTTGTAGATAGTTGGAATGGGACAGTCTGATCTCAGTCCGGTAAATACAGGAGATGCCCACATATTAGCAAACTAAACATTTGCATCTGCAAATTGGAGGGTTTTTTTTAGATAGTTTTTGACGATAGAGGGAATTTTCAACAAAAATGTGTCTCATTTACTCTAAGGGCCAGTTTTACGTAGATCCAAATACCACATGCTAAATATGAAATTGCACATACTATTAATGGGCGTGTTGCGGGTTATCTACTAAGACAGTGTATACAAATGATAACAAGTGCAAAAGTGGTGCTGACAACTTTATTTAAATGAGGATTTTGCGCGTGTACCAGCTTTCACCATGGAGACACTCATTTACCTCCACATTTATGGCATCATATGGTCCAACCTGTGGCGTTTCCTCAAGTTGTTGACAAGCAGCACACAAATAATGTTTAACGTCTTTTCTGGTCTATATTGAAGCACAATCTTGACCAGCTGTGTACAAACTTCCATTATCCATTACAAATCATCATGCTCGGAATAGATTTAAACTGGAGTCATTCTAAAAAACATGTATGGTGCATGGATGTTGTTAAAAAAATGGTGTACTGTACTATGTGTGACCATGTCTGTTGGCATTTTGTGTTGGTTTGATTGCATTTTTTTTTTGCACCATGACGAGGGAAGGTTGTTTGCATTGGGTCATACAAATAAATGCTGTGATCAGATTCATTCAAACCATGATAAGTGGTCATAAACCCAAATGACTTGTCTTGTCCACAAGATGGCGACAAAGCAGCAGCGTACATGTTGACTTTTAAAATGAATTGAAATCTCCCTGCGGCCAGATTTCTTATCAAACTCATCACGTCTCGCTGACCAAACTGAACACGCCGGCGGGCCGCACATGGGCCGCGGGCTGTATTTTGGACACCCCTGATCTGTCCAACAGACCCTCTTTTTAGCACGTGGGCTCTGGGAGGTGCTGTGGTGTCGCTATGGTGTGACTGGAATTATCCAGACGCAAGAAAATGCATATTAAAATAAGTTTTTTTCATATAGAAGATATATTATAAAATACAATTTACATTTTTTTTTAAACGCCAGAAAACGCCAAAACTAATCAATTGGATTTGTTCTAATCAATTCCTTAAGTCATCCAGCAGCTGTAAAACCATAAAATGTCATTGCTGAACAAACAACATGTCTAATATTTTTATTTCTGACCGTAGTGATATGTTGACGCATACACAGGCGGAATATTTTCTCAAAATTGTCGGTCTTTGCAGCGCAATCGCCTCCTTTCTCACAGCCAGTTGTGCGTAGTAACCCTTACAGTTTGCACATACATTGACATTGACTAACTTAGGCGCCACCTGTTGGTTTGCATATTTGAACCCCAGAGACCCCAAATAAGAGACAAACCTTTTCTTTTTCAGACCGTGGGCGGGGGGGGTGGGGCGGGGGGGGCGGGGGGGGGCGGGGGGGCCTTAGATACGGTTCAATTGTCAAAATGAACGCTTTTCTGTTATAATAACAAACGATATAGATAAAATGCTTTGAGTCCTTCTCGTAAAAGAGGTTTGTGTAGTGAAAATAAATGTTTATTGTTTCGGAGTGTGTGGCATAGTGAGCTGATTTAAACTGATTTTAAAAAATTGAGTTGGTGGTGGATGCTGATGCAGTTTCCTGTATTTTTGCCTAAATATATTTATGTCATTTCAACACTTGTGTAGGACAATCACAGAGTGCTCAAGGCAAAAGCCCCAGCCAAGGTACTCCACTGACTCTGCAGCTCTTGAAAGTCACTTTACGCCACATGTGGCAACTCTTTGACTCATGTCATGATGTTTCTTTAAAGTATTCCGAGGAAGTGCCTATCCGAATAGATTCCCACAGCGTGCCAGTGCAGGTAAAAACAACTTTTTAATAACATCGATGATGCTATTGTGTCTTTTTCCCCCCTTTGATACTAACAAACGATGCACAAGCTTATGCCGCTGCTTTCAACACAGCTGCTGCAAGTGTTGTGTTTGCCTTAATACCACTCAATGACTGTTTTCAGCTTGGTTCATAATTGTGTGAACGCTTTTCAGCATTATTCTACACCAAAAATTCAGGTCAGGCGACTCATCTATTTATCATAATTGTGTGAATGCTAATGTTAATATGCATTAGCATGCTAACTTTTTTAGCCAATTTACATGTGACTGTAATGAAACAACTGGAATTGTGTGATGCATTACATAGTATCGTATGCATGTTCGAAATAGACTGAAACTGAACTGAACTGAACTGAACACCAGAGTCATATGCTGTGTTCCATCCACCTCGGAAATTGGAATGATGTCACAGCCCAGTTATAAGCGTTTCAGTAACAAAGTCAAAAATCAAGATATTCTTGCGCTTTCCTTATTACTTAGCACTCGTACCGCATCCTAAAACATGGTGGTTGAAGAGGCAACATACACTATTGGTAGCAATGTCCAACATATACAACACATGAAAACATTGAATTTACACAACATTAACATTACCATGTCCAACAATACATCGTATGTGGCTGATTTAGTGCGGCAAAAATAGTCAGAAGAGCTAACAATGGATATTTTAGAAGCTTCCATTATTGTATACACTCCGAGCAGCAATCTTTTAAGCCAACTCAGGCCCCTTCTACACTGAAATTAAACAATGTGATAAAGAACATTTTACAACAATCAATCTAGAGATCTAGATATCTGGTCAGGACACTCCTCACTCTTTTGCCTTCTCCTTCATTGTCCATTCGTTTTTGGTGACTTTATATACTCTGGACCTGGACGATGAGTCCGCGACATACATGGCGGACAATAACTGATACAGACGTCCAGGTAGTACAAAGCACACGCTACCTTTTTTTTTTATCACATCCCACATTCTCGTTGTCTCTCCTTCGACAAATGGACGAAGTGTTTCGGTAAGTAGAATCACAGCTGACCTGGACATTCGAAAGTTCTCTTGCCGTCTGAGAAGTGTTGTATCCGAAATAGCTGCAATTGCTTTCTCTTAAGGTATTCATGTGTGATTTCCACAAGCGTCTGTACATACGGAAGGAGAAACACGGCATGTCTGGATGACTCGTCTCCATATTTCCAGTGGTTAGCTTCGAGTTACGAAACCGCTTTATCATGATGCTGGCTGTGGCACTTTCTTTCTGACGTCACTTCCTGTGTGGGGCGCGGTCTTTCTGGCGTCACTTCCTATTCGAACTCAGTTTGTAAACGATCAATGAGTTCATACAAAGCTAAATTCCGGAGATTCAAGAAATAGACGGCGCACTTACCCGTGTAAAAAATTATTCAAGGAGGGGAACCTTAAACGATGATTTAGTGTGGCCGAAACGGGGCTCAGGCTAAATAATTATTCGTTTAATGAGTTATCCGGCTTAATGTAGACAGGGTCTCAGTGGTGATGTGGACTCTCCGACTTTCCAAGTAGAAAATACGACCTCAGCAGGCACTCCACTTGAAACTTCCGGATGAATGGAAACAAAGGCGAACCAATTTTGCAGCTATACACATCAGAGACATGTAACTTGTGCTAACATTGCTAACATTAGCATGCTAACTCTTTTTTTTGTGCCAATTTTGCATGCGTTTGCTTCAGTCATATAACTTGGTACTTGATCCATTCCAACTGTTAGCATGTTAATGTTAGCATTTCAGTTTGGCTTGCGCATTTCAGCATTCACACGCATTTTCTCCCAAAATTGAATATTCTAGTTAGTATCATTCCATTACAAATAGAAACAAAACGTACACCATTCTTCTGATTAGCCCCGAAAGTTAAAATGACATGTTATTTTTTTCTTTCTCTTTGATAGAGGAATTTCATTTGATCTCATGATGTTTGTGTACTGCTCCTGTCATCAGGTCTGCGCAGAGCTGAGGCCGGGCCAGCAATGAGGAGACAGTCAGCCTCTCCAGTCAGTCCAGGTCAGCCTCACTGTACACACACACACACATACACACACAGACACACACACACATGTGTGCAAGTAGACATGATGGGACCAACATGGAATGTAGGTGAAGGGCAGTGGTGCTGGAAGAAGATCCTGTAAGGGTGACCCTGGTGTTCACACCCATAAGCCCCTGCTGTCTTCCCCCCAAGGCTGCCTCTAATCCACCCAATCATGCTCACATTCCTTTTCCAATAGCCCCCATTTTCTGTCTTTCCAAGATAAAAAAAAAAGAGCTGGTTGCCGTGTCAATACCCCTGCATGAACTTTGTTTAAAATCTAACTGAAAGGAAACAAAGGCAACCAACAGATGGGCTGAAATTTTGAATGTAGCCTTCATCCTGTGATGCCTCTTTCTTCTCTTATTCTTCTTCTATCTGTTTCCTGTTTGCTGCAAACAGCTTTTAACAGAGGTCAGGCGACCCAACAGGAGCGAACTCCAATTGTGAGCCAGTCCAATCCTGGTAAGTGACTCCAGAGCACAAGTAGACAAACTCTTACAGTAGGTGGAGATCAAAGACAGGAAGAAGTCGGCTCATTTGACTTATATAACGCCTCGCAATCTGCAGCAGAAGGTATCTCAAGGTACGTACCGTGCATACTTGCCAACCTTGAGACCTTCGATTTCGGGAGGTGGGGGGCGGGGGGCGTGGTCAGGGGTGGGGTGGGGCGTGGTTAAGAGGGGAGGAGTATATTGACAGCTAGAATTCACCAAGTCAAGTATTTCATACATATATACATATATATATATATATATATATATATATTTATATATATATATATATATATATATATATATATATATATATATATATATATATATATATATATATATATATATATCTACATCCTGAAAATATACGAACAAAACTGTGTTTAGATAATTGATACTTCAAACTTGCATAAATAAATCTTAAGGAATATAACATAACTTGACTTCTGAGAGCTTCAAAATGTAATGAATAAAATGCTAAAGTTGTTGATAAACAAGCAATTATTTTAATAATTAAATATGGTCATTTTAAATGAATTATGATCATTTACAATTCATTATTTCAAATATGTTTATTTTAATGTATAATTCTATGGCTGGATGTACTAAGGAGTCAGAAAAAATACAAATAAAAATACAATTAATTTTGATGTTTTTAGCAAAATATAGTAAAAATGTATTTCGTTTTTGTTTTTTTTAATTAGTAAATATATTTATTTTTAGGTAAGATAAACATAATAATACAATTTATCTCTAGTATGGATAATTTAGTTCTTGTCACCCTGTTGTCCTCCCGTGAAAAAAGGGTGTCCTCACTCAGGTCCGCATGGAGCTGAAGGGGGCGTGGCCTCCAGCTCCGGCTGAAAATCGGGAGATTTTCTTGAGAATATTTGTCCCGGGAGGTTTTCGGGAGAGGCGCTGAATTTCGGGACTCTCCCGGAAAATTCGGGAGGGTTGGCAAGTATGGTACCGTGGTACGTACACATGGAGAACCAAATGTTTATTTAATTGTACCAAGCAGTAGTGCTAGCATTGTAGGCGGTGTCAGTTAGCGCCGGTTGTATTAACACCACATGACTGCTGCTGGGATGAGATCGGCCCGGTTCAAAAACACGACCTTCATTTAGAGTTATTTCATGCTGTGTGTTCAAATGTTTCAGCATATTGCTCGTATGGCCTCCTTTTGGTGAAATAGCAACCTTGCAGTTATTACAAGTAGCGCTGTTGCAAACTTTTCATGTAAAATGTAGCCAAACTTTGGAGTTTTTATGCGGGATGGACGCCATGCTGCTGTCTGACATTGCACGTCACGCAATGACGTCAAAGAGGAGATCGATGTGGATGTAAAACTCTTAATAAACACACAATAAGGAGAAGCAGTCATGCATGCAGAGGTCCTCGATATAATCAATCCTCAAGCACCTAATAGCAGCCTGATTGGCAACTGCAACCAGGTGTGCCGGGCTGCCAATCAGGGACAGGTGAGGGAAATGAGCGTTTAGGGAGACATGCAGGAAATGGAACAAAACCAAGAGCGCCGACAGGAAACAAACACCAAACAAGGAAACACAAACAGAAGTGAAGTGACAGATTGTCACATTTTAGGCCATATCGCCCATCCCTACCTCCGATCAAGACCTTTTAATTTGATAGATGACTTTATGTTGTCTGAACTTTAGCGTGAGGAAATGTTTTGTACCTGGACCTATTTGAATTTTAGTTTAATATCCCTGAACTCGAGGATGACTCGCCTGACTTCAGTTGCAGTGGGTTCAGTCCCCACTCAGTGACAGTCTGAAAGGGAGTCTTGATGCTTATAAAGTTTGTATGTATCCTGTGATTGAGTTTTGATCAGTCCTGGGTGTACCCTATGTCTTGTCCAAAGTCAACTGGGAGAGTCTCCCACTCACTGCTGCCCTGAATAACCTAAGTAAAGCTCATTTTTGATAAGTGGATAAAGAAAACCCTGCTTGGGATGTAGAAGAAATGATGGATCCTGTTGCAAATTGAGCTAGCAGTGTATTAAAGGGCTTGGTTGAGAGGTTCTGATGTTGGGATGCTGCGGTTCAGAGGTAGAAACTTCTCCCTTAAAGTACAATACTCAACACAAAAAATGAGCTCCCAGTATGTTGCCAATGCGATGAGTGATGGTAAGATAATATGTCCTGCTTCATCTTGTGCCATATAGGGAAGATAAGACAGTGATGAGAAAGGTGCTCTCTCAGTACAGTAATAGTATATTCCAGTGCAACCCATCTGGTCTGGCTCCTTCTTCTTCCCGGTCTTTGTAAATGCTCAGTAAGAGAGAGGCAGTTTTGGATAGTGTGGTGTCCTCTGCTGCTTATTGGCTCAAGAAGAAAAGTGCATCTGTTTTTGCTTGTGTGGAATGCAACCATTGAACCCTATTATTACACAGGTCCATTTCTATGATGGCAAAAAAAAAGCCAAAGTAAGTTCATCTCACTAACATGTCAAGTTTTTTTTAGGAACAGGGATGTCATTAAGCACTAACTACAGCTACTGAAACAGGCAACTTGTGTTGGATGACCTCTTATTTTATTAATGCCCCTGAGGGACATTCTTGAAGGTTGAGGTGAAAGATCAGAGGTGGGGCTCAGCTCCCTAAAGCTGGCCATGAGGGATCAGTGTCAATCTCAAGGCCCCCCCGGAGAGAAGACCATGCTCTCGGATAGTTTTCCTCGTTGATTTACTAGTTGGTCTTTCATCACCAATACCTTAGCTTACTTAACTGCCCAAAACAGGCATATGTGTTTATATTGGTCCTTTTCAAATGTTACCTTTCCAGTTAGAATGAGTTAGGAAGGTTCATAAATGTATGTTTTAATGATGTTAAAATTAAAATGTTGACCTATAAAAATATTACTGAAAAATGTATTTCCCCCGAATTAATTTTATTAAAGTACATGCATGCAAATTAAATTCAAGCTCGATTTAAAAAGGATAAAAAATAATTTCACATTAATAAAAGTCTGTGATTTTTATAAAAATTTAATTTTACTTAGGGCCCTAAATTAGCATGGGGATGTAAAACAACCCTGAATACAAGACACCGATCTTTTTCAGCCCCTCTTTGGAAAAGTATTTTTTTGTGACAAAATCATGTTGGAATAATACAATCTCATCTTTGTTAATGTATCATCAGGTCACTGATGAGCAGTGTTGGGTTAGTTACTGAAAACCAGTAACTAGTTACAGTTACTAGTTACTTTATTTCAAAAGTAACTCAGTTATTAACTCAGTTACTTAAACCAAAAAGTAATGCGTTACTGTAAAAAGTAACTATTTAGTTACTTATATATATATTTTTTAATTTTTTTAAGGCCCCATTTAATGCCCTTTTAGCCTTCATTTCAGTACTGTTATTGCACTGGAGAATAATACAATCTGTTGATCTGAACTCTGCTAAGCAATGTGGTCTACATACAACACACAAACACAAAGATATGTTTCAAAGGGCCAATTTGTTTCAGACCAGAACAAATTGACAAAACTATTTTAAATAGCTGCAACATAACATACATAAGTAACAAACAGCATAATAACAACATAGCTGTAAACCAAGAAAGGCACACTACATACACAAAGGCTAAACAGGCGTTTTTTTCTCCCAAGGATTTCTGAAAGAAAATCATGTCTGAAGCCCAGAACACTCTACAAATGTCCCCACTTAGTTTAGAGAAAATGAAATATTAGCCTGGCCCACTAGTATCCCTCTTTAGGTTTGTGAACTTTATAGTCTAAACATTTAGAGTGATGTGATAATCAAACATTCTAGAAGTCTAGAATGAAAGAGTATATAAGAGAATTGACAGAGTGTGTGTACCTTCAGTGTGCAGTGCCTCGTTAAAATCCAGCCACTGTTGGAGGTGGAGGTGAAGTGTGTGACTCTTTACTAGCTTCGTCGAAGCATGTTGTTTTTGTAGCTGTTTCAGTATATTTGAATTGCGAGAATAGGATCTTTGATGCAAGACACAACTTACATTCAACTAAAATGTTATTTTCTTTGTGGTCGATAAAAGAAACGTACTGAAAATATCTCCATTTTAAGAAACTCGGCTTCGGGCTTCGCCATGACGTCTTGTTAGTAAACACAGACACGCCCCATCCCACACACACACACACACGTACACACAGACAGGGCGCGGCGCGCCTCTTCCTTGTCGCCTCTTCCGCAGCGCTGCAATAAAACACTCAGATCTTCTCAGTTTCTAGCCGATACTACATAAAAATTAACGCAAAATACCGCAGTAACGCATCATGTAGTAACGGTAACTGAGTTACTGAATATAAAAAATAACGCGTTAGATTACTATTTACCGCCGATAGTAACGGCGTTACAGTAACGCGTTACTTTGTAACGCGTTAGTCCCAACACTGCTGATGAGGTGAGTGACAGGAAGAAAATATTTGATTTGCTTTGGGCGGAGTAGATTGGCACCAACTGGTTGCATTGCATTTGTAAGTCTCGAGACATTGAGTATAAGACGATCCACCTTGTGTTCAGTTCAA
The DNA here is from genome assembly GCF_033978685.3 of Nerophis lumbriciformis. Taxonomy (NCBI): domain Eukaryota; kingdom Metazoa; phylum Chordata; class Actinopteri; order Syngnathiformes; family Syngnathidae; genus Nerophis; species Nerophis lumbriciformis. The sequence continues at coordinate 30,134,017 of NC_084549.2, forward strand.
TATGACGATCCAAAACTTAAACAACACAGTAAATTGACACAACAATTGTCATCCGCAGATAGACTATGTAATACTGCATTTAGCTAGTTATTTATCTACTGTCGCTATTATCTAAATCATTACTACCAGTACATATAAAATCATATCCATGAGTGTTTATTTTAATAATGGCGTTACCTGTTTACCACTGAACTGTTAAAGTAAAAACCTGACCATAAGGTCAGACACTTTTAATTATATTGGCATGTTGAATAGCATATCTCTCATCACCACGGCAACTATAACGCCTCTATTTAGTGGTGAACACTGAGCATTGCTGCAAACAAGTTGTGTGCTGTTTTTGTCCACTGACCATCCTGCATAACAATAGGTATTTGGCCTACAAACAACTTGTCAGTGGCCACACTTACCATGGAATGAGACCATCTTTGGGGAAGAGATGTCAGGACATTGTTGTAAGCAATGTGAACGACCAATTGTTATGGAGGACAACAACCCTATTGTGACCTTCCCCAGGGGGCACATCTACCACAGACACATGTGGGGAGGCTCTTTCATGACATTTTAGAATTAAGGAAGCTTTTTTGACTTATGCCCTGTCTACATTAAGCCGGATAACTCCTTAAACAAATAATTATTTAGCCTAAGCCCCGTTTCAGCCACACTAAACCATCGTTTAAGGTTCCCTTCCTTGGATAATTTTTTACACGGGTCAGTGCGCCGTGTATTTCTTGAATCTCCAGCTCTTAGCTTTGTATGGACTCATCGATCGTTTACAAACTGAGTTAGGAGAGAAAGTGACGTCAGAAAGAACGCGCCACAGCCAGCTTCATAACAGACGCTTGTGGAAATCACACATGAATACCTTAAGAGAAGGAAACACGCGATGGCAGCTATTTCGGATACAACACATCTCAGACGGCAACATAGCAATGTTGAGTGACGGTTTTGGATAAGGCCTGGAAGAACAGCAGGCTGGTGGGATATGTTTGTCACCGAGTGTGTTGTGTCAGAGGAACGGCAAGAGACTTAGAGAAAAACTTCGTCCATTTGTCGAACAAGAATGCGGGCTCCCATAGACGAGGGAGTACTACAGAAAACAGCGATTGCATTTGGACTGGCAGAGCAGACTATCAGTTATTGTCTGCGATGTATGTGGAGCGATTACTCAACGTCTAGTTTTGTACTCCATAACTATTCTATTCTATTCTATTCTATTCTATTGTGAAGCCATGCAGTGGTTGTGGCCGTCAAGTACGACCGCCAATTTCAGCCTACAAGCACAGTGTCCTGACCAGGTATCTAGATCCCTAGATTGATTGTTGTAAAATGTTATTTATCACATTGTTTACTTTGACATGTTCATTAAAGATATGATTCATGTATGATGGCTCAGGTGTGATTCACTACAATAGTCTAACAGCTGCTGATGGTGAGGCAAGCAAGGTTTACTGTTAAGAGAAATTTGGCAATAGTCTACATTGAAACACAGGGTAAGAATACACTTCCAGGTCAGAGGTAACTATGACGCACGCATTTTTTTTCCCGCGCATGCATACTAGGTCGCGTTGCGCCGGCGGACGGAGGGGGGAGGGGTTCTTAAACGGTGGCATTGTGTGTGTGTGGACAAGGATAAGGTAAGGTGGGATATAGCCCGGACAACCTTAGTGTAGAAGGGGTGTTAGGGTCTATAGTACTCATCTTAAATGGACCATTTAAAGACAGTGAATCATGTATTAATGCAGACAATTAGATACAACAAAATTCAACAGAAATCACAATACGAGTGTCTGACTTCCTGACCTGACGTGGTTCTTTTAAAAATACCTCTTCTCCGTCCTTTGAATGCATCATTTTCACCACAAAGGAACACTCTACTGTACACTAGTGGACCTTTGACCAACATCAGATTAGGTTAATCTTTGCATCTTTCTGTCTGCACCGTCATATACTTTACAATAAGAGTCCCACGCTCCAGTGGGCGGGTGGCGTCCCAGTCAACACAGAGCTCGCCCGCTCGTTGCCACAGGATGGGAATCCTGAGCCGAGGCTGTACGCTTGTGTAAGCTGTGCATCCACTGCAGTGTGGGTGCACTGAAATGTGTTAAGTCAGTTTGGACAAACTGGATGTTCTGCATTTCCAGTGTCCGATCACTGACTGTAACCATGCCGGAGATCTCCCAACCACACTGTTTCTTTTACGTTATAAAGATGCTATCTAGAAATACCATGTAAGCGTGTCAAAAAATAAGAACTCAAAGTGGAGTTTAGCATGTTCTCTCTATGCTTGAGTGGGTTCTCTCTGGGTTCTTCCTCCCATATTCCACAAACTAAACTGTTCATAGCCTGATGTGAATGTGAGTGTGGTTGGTTGTTTGTCTATATGTTTCCTGTGATTGACTGGTAACCACCAATCGGGATAGACTCCAGCCTTTGACGTAATAAGGACAATATGTATAGAAAATGGTTGAATGTGTGGAAGAAGGCTATATCGTAAAACATGAGAGGTATTCAGGCTGATCCACCAATAGTATAGACAAGGGTTAGTCAATTAAATTATTATATTGATTTTATTTGGCTTTTGTTTTCATTGTAAACATTCCCTAAGATATCTTACCTCATCTCAATGCTTTGAGAGTGAGATCACTATAATGAACATAATAATAACTAAACAGGCTGCAGATAACTTTAGTGCAAAACAATTTTATGGTAAAATGTTCCACTCAACTTAACGATACAGAAAAAATATAGCCTACAAATAAATGAATAAAACATGCACAAGAAAATATGAATAAAAATTAGGACACTATACATCTGAAAACAAAATTGCACTAAACTTACGGTAAAGTTTGACTGTAAATTGCGTTCACATGTTGCTACGTTTCCTTTGAATTTGTCTCATTTTGTGTTTTTTCTTTCTTTCTTTGTTTAATTGTGGCTCTTGTCCAGTTAGATTGTGTGTATATGAATTTGCATGTAAAAATTACTTGCAAATCAATGGCTTGTGACTGCAAATTCTTGTCGTTTAATTAAGTGCAACTTTAAAGGGGAACTGCACTTTTTTTGGAATTTTGCACAATCCCTATGAAAGACATGACGATCGATATATTTTTTTTAATGCATCCTAAATATTAAATAAACGTAAATACATGTTCGCTTACAGCAGAGCCAATGGGAGCTATTCCGCCCATACAATTAGATAAAACAATTCAAAAAGCGCTAAGAATACTCCATTTACATTTTGTGACTTGAATATTAACCAAGTATTAGTGATATTGTTATTATAAGCGCTAACGCAGACAAACTATAGCAGCGACATGATTACTTCCGTGTGTGCCTATGTTTACATCATCGAGTGGTCTGGTGCTTCCTCATTTCCTTGCTCCCTGTAAATGTATTCTAGATCGTAAATCATGCCTCTCACCTAAAAAAATAGATGGCTGAGAATATAATCCGACAAGTTGGGATACTTTGACCTGGAACTGCGGAGGACAACACAAAAAGCGCTTGTCTCCCACCCCACCCCACCACCCCCTTTCTTTGTGAGGATTATGAGACATTCTTCATCTAAATGGGAATATATAAACATCTTAGCAGTCGGCATCCTAATGACAGCAGACGTTGTACAGTAAGTGACGTTTTAATTATGTTTGTCTCTCATAAAGTCTGCAGTGAGTAATAATCAGTGATGAAGAAAAAAAAAGCAAACTCAAAATGATCAAAATATGTAGATATTAAATGTTATTATATATGTGCCTGTTACTACATTACATATATACTTACATCATGTATATAAAACCCTAATGGAGGTGTTTGGATGTTTTTTAGGGGCTCTGTTGGCAGAACTGAACGGCTCCCAAAGGCTCCATTGTAAGCGGCCTTCTGATCGAATTTATTTAATATTAGAATGCCATCCATCCATCCATTTTCTACTGCTTGTCCCTTTCGGGGTCATGACTTCCATAATAATTGTGAACGATAGGAAAAATTCCAAAATAAGTGCAGTTCCCCTTTAAAATTGACTATAAACACTTACTCTTCGGATCCAGAAGGGATCATCTCATGAAAGTGTCATAAGCGAGCAATAAATACAATTTTTTTTAAACTTTCAACACTTGAAACATTTTAACAATTTTGGCTGTATTTATTGATACAAAGGTTTTAATAATTTTCATGTTTGTTTTAAAATGTTTTATGGCCTTTTTGTCATAACAACTGTTTTTCATATTGGAAAATGCAAAATATGCAATCATTCTAAAAAATAAAAAAAAAGTTGCAGAGTGAAATATTTGAGGTTGGGAAATCACAGCCTTGAATAGGTTAATAATTCATGACAACACTGATTGTCTTACATTATCTTTACAGTGCCTACTGAGCTACATGAGAAAAAGCAGGCAGGACTCAATTGAGTTTATTGAGTTGACACAAGTCTTATAAATATATATAGTCATATATATATATATATATATATATATATATATATATATATATATATATATATATATATATATATATATATAAACAGTTTAACTAATTTACGCTTGTCAAAGCTCTAAAAATTATGCTCTTGGTTTTCTGGTTCCATCTGGTGGTCAAAGGGTGCAATTACACCCAAAAAATATGTTCTTGTTTTTCAATCGGCAGCAATGAGATTAATTTGTTTTTCATAGAAAAAACATTCAGATCCACATAAGGAATCATATCACATAAGGAACACGTGTAATGCCTAGTTTGGGCTCTAGCAGTGCACAAGGGTTATAAGAGCTGTTCAAAAGACTTGACTCATTCACAAACGTCACATTTCTAGTATCAACTCATTCTGCTTCGCTATTGTGCAGACCAGCAGTGATATGCCCAAACTCCCTGGCCATGCTCGGTCATGATGTTGATGATTTCTTTCTTTAATTCAATGGAAATCATCTACTTTTTCTTTTGAGCACTGTCGTTCACACCCACTTTCTTCCGTCCAGCAGTTGGAATACAAAGTTGTGTCAATCTCGAGCTTTAAGCTATTGCTAGACCAAATGTTTTGTGTGACATTCGCTTCTCCAACGAGCAAATAATTGCTACTGACCTAAAGCATAACAAATAGCCAATAGACAGAGTCCTTACAAAAACTTGTTTACTGTACCAAAATTAATGATTTTTTTTATTGCATTATTTCTGCATGGCATGAGGTAGACAGGTGATTAAGATCTTTTAAGGGAGTCGGATGTTGATGAACTGTTCCTTTTCAAAGAGCTGTTCAAAAGACTGACTCGGTGTCAGATCCATGGGACGTACAGGTGCCTTGACTCGCTCACCTGTGGCATGAGGCCCAACTTGTTCAAATCTGAAAGCAAAACACGTAGCAATGGCAAAAGAGCAACAAAAACCAAACAGATGGTAATGTAAGACAGCTGAACAGCATGCAGATGAGAAAGTGATGGTTGCAGTATAGATAACAGATACTTTGGCCTTCTTCTGTCTAGTACAGCGCAAACAACTCTAGTGGCTCAGCTGTTGAGCTGAGTTACTATAGTGTGTTTGCTGCCTTGACTCAAGGCTGAACATCTTGTGCATACCCCACTAATGACGCTGCAGCTCCAGTTGAGGTCACAAGTATGCTCTCCCTCATGCTTTCTAATCTTCTCCTGCGCAGTTTTTCCTAGGAGGGACTGGGGCACTCCGTCCTTTCCTCGTCCTGAGTGGTTCCCTGGAGCCAGACGATCATCAGGTACCAATACATATACAGTCATACATGTTTGTGCAGGTGGAGGACAGTACTGTATATTTTGGGGGGAAAGTGTCTGTTATATGTTTAAACTATCCTTCCTTCTGTATGACATGGTTGAATGTGCATGTCATCTGCATGTTAGTAGTAGTTTTTTTTAATATTAAATCACCATTTATTATTACATAAGATGCAAAATTATGGAAGTAGAATTGTCTCACATCACCTTATATATCAATATGATGTTAATACATATGCATGTATTAATAAATATACAAATACATTTACAAATGTGATATACAAATAAATAAATAATTTGTATAAATAAACGCGTATTTGTAAACATATTTTTGAGATTTGAAAATATATACAAATAAAATGTATAAACATAAAAATGTGACATACAAATAAATCAAGAATTTGTACACATAAACGTGTATTTGTAAATATATTTTTGAGATTTGAATATAAATATGCTTGATTTGTATTTGTATTTTGTATTGAATTTGCATAAGTGGATCGCTTTTTTGCTTTTGTGTCGATGAAACATTCCTCCTACAGAGTGGTCTGGGTCACAGAGCATTATATGCATTATATGCAAAATGCCCGAAGTTCTCTGCACAAAAACAATCCATGTCTTTACAGAGAGAACGCACAACGGGCCTGAGCTAGCTAACATTAGCGTTGTTTTAGCTAATGCTAATTCATCCAGTTAATCTGAAAGACCGTGCTAGCTGCTTATTTTATTGTATCAATGCCGTTTAAGGACCTTGTCCCGATGTAGATACTGATCTCTTATCAGTGCATTGTGTGTCAAATCATCCCAAAAGTCATGACGTAATATGACCCTCCCTAGTGTGCCTCTGATTGGCTCACCAGTGTCTGACCATGTCTGCACGCTCTGGCTGCAGTGCCCTCTGCTGGTTGTTCAGGGGAGTGTGTAGGTCACATGTATTTGTGCGCCTGGTTTGTGGGAGGAATGTTTCATCGACACAAAAGCAAAAAAGCGATCCACATATGCGAATTCAATAAAAATAAAAATACAAAATCAAGCATATTTAAATTCAAATTTCAAAAATATATTTACAAATACACGTTTATTTATACAAATTCTTGATTTATTTGTATTTCACATTTTTATATTTATACATTTTATTTGTATATATTTTCAAATCTAAAAGATATATTTACAAATACGCGTTTATTTATACAAATTATTTATTTATTTGTATATCACATTTGTATTTGTATATTTATTAATATATGCATATGTATTAATATCATATTGATATATATAAGTTGATGTGACTGCACCCAGTGACCCACAAGCAATTACAAACTTTTGTGAATGTTCAATTTCCTGCATTCACACAATCATCTTTTCTCTTTGACATTGTTATAATGACAATGTTTTAATTCCTGTTTACTGACATTTTTTGCAAAGTTTTTTAAAGCCACAACTACAACGTAGCTCGGATTCCTCCGCTTTTCTTTTGTTCTTTGTTAAGAAACATTGGTAAACCTCAGGTGCATGTCAATTAAGTAGAATATAGAAATACACTCAATTATAGCAGTAAGTAAGCATGTCCGTATAGTTGAGTGGTACTGTAAATAACATTATTTTTTGTTTTGCTTTTAATGTTGTTGTGGTAATCCCAGCTAGTGACATTTTTTCACGATTTTGCCTTTACAGTATACATCTTGGTACACAAGCACAATGCATTTGAAATAAACAAATCAGCATGTTAAGGAATTTAAGAAACTTGACAAAAATACGGTATTTACCATTTAGGAATTACCGCTCCTTAAGGCGTTTCTTTTTTCCCAAGCTTTGAAGCCAGGGGCTTATACAAAGGTGCGGCTAATAAATTGATTTTCTTTGCTAACGGCTAAACTATGGAATGGATTAAGCAAATAAATCAAACAATGTACTAAAATTATCTACTTTAAGAAACTGTTCAAATTCAAAGTGTTTACAAAGTACAGGGAATAAACATTTTGAACCTTAAAAAAGGAGAAAATCTTATTCATCTCATAAAGGATGAATAAAGTCATCAATGACTTTTCTGTTTTGTTTGATCACCCATTTTAATGCCGTGTTACAGGCGCTGTTTGGAAACAATTAAGGTATGTAAATAAACATTTACAAAATCGTTCTATGTAAATATCTCATTTTACAAGGCTTATAGTCGGGTGCGGCTAATATATGAAAAAAACTAAGTTTTTTCTTCTAAAATTTTGTGGGTGCGCCTTATAATCCGGAAATATGGTACAGATTCAGGTATATTATGTATATGTAGATAACATCCATTCCATTTTCCGTTATCCAACTGACATACTTTACCTGTAAATATTAATACTCATAACTTAATGATGTCCATTGGCTTCATTTACTGCAAATTATTTTCATCCAAGTGTTAAAATGATGATTAGACTTTCACACTTACTGCTATACTGCACCTGTAGCTTTAATTCCTAAATGCTCTTAAACTAAAATTGAAAGTCTACATTTCAACCGCATGCTGATTTATTAATTCATCGACTGATTTCTACTTAAATTGGTAGTTTGCTGTATACTGTAAAGACAAAACCATAAACATAAAACTATATTTTCTGACTATTTTAAGCTTGTTTTTTACTGGCCTTAGGGAAGTTATTATATAAAATAAATTCATTATTAATGCGGTCTATGCTTAGATATTACGCTAATTTGCTAGGGAGGATTTTAAATTCATATCGCTTAACATAACACACAACAAAACCTACAACCTACAATGGATTGGTTTTAGCTTCTTTCAAGGTGCTGTTTGCAACTTTTCTAAACCAATAATTATAACTAGAACACCACCGGCTAGTTTATGTTACCATTAGTGGTTTATATATATATTTTTAAGTGTATATGTTTTTATGTACTTCCTAATTATATTGAATACAATACAAAGCTGTCTCGTACACACACACGGAGCGTGTGCAAGTCCAAGAGAAGCAACTAACATTTTGGAGTGATGTTGTAATGATACAATATACATTCAATGATAGCTAACATTAGTAGTTAAACTTTGCTAAATCACGCTCATTAGCCGACTACACACAAAGCTAATGTGTGTGTGTTACAGTATTCTTCATCACAGTCAGATTTACAAACATATGAACCCTAAAGAGTATCTTATTCACCATTTGATTGAAAGAGTATCTTATTGAAAGAGTATCTTATTCACCATTTGATTGGCAGCAGTTAACGGGTTATGTTTAAAAGCTCATACCAGCATTCTTCTCTGCTTGGCACTCAGCATCAAGGGTTGGAATTGGGGGTTAAATCACCAAAAATGATTCCCGGGTGCGGCGCCGCTGCTGCCCACTGCTCCCCTCACCTCCCAGGGGGTGAGCAAGGGGATGGGTCAAATGCAGAGGACAAAATTTCACCACACCTTGTATGTGTGACAATCATTGGTACTTTAACTTAACTTTAACTTTACACATACAAACTGTAGCACACAAAAAAGCACATTTAATAAAAAAAAACGTTATTATGGTCTTACCTTTACTTATAAATGAAGTCCATGTGCAGCTCCTTTTGAACAAAAGCATCGATAACTTGTTTATAGAAGTCTTCCTTATCTTTCTTCAGTTTTAAAAGTCTCTCTGTCTCGATGGATATCTTCTTTTAATTATTACCTCCTGCTTCGATTGAAAGTCCAGTTTAGAAAACTGTTTTATTTTAGATATGTAATCCTCCATGTTAAAAGTCCAGGCGAGAGGAAAAAATAAACGATCGCTAACTGTTGCTGCTTGTTGTGACTTATTCTGCAGCCGTAGTAGTCGCAAAAATGATCCCTGGGATCACTAGCGCCCTCTATCACCATGAGGCGGGATCACTGCGAGCCTCAGCCAGTGCGTCTTCGCAGCCGTTTTATGATTGCTCAGCACAAGAAATACGTTACACACATACAGTTGTTGACAAAATACACTGTACATTATATACCTCAGCTAACTAAACTATGGAAATGTATGATATAATTCATATAGCAATACGATCTCACTGCACAGCAGGCCAGCAGTTAGCCGAGTCATTGCGCAATCCATAGTGAGGCTCAACTGGCTGCTGATCACCGCAAGTCTCTTCTCAGTATTTGAACGGCAAATGTGAAAATTCAGCGATTTTGAATAAAAATAATCTAAAACTGGTGAAGTTAAATGGAAAATAACTTTATAGTATAATCACTGGATACATATAACAATTTAATTCATTAATTTTCTTTTTACATTTTTTTTCTTTCCATGATGGCACGTGAGGCCCTGCCTCACCTGCCTCCCCTGACTGCACGTCACTGATGTGCATACAGTAGTTACGTGCAAAAATCTAAAAGAGGGCAGGATATAATGCTTAAAGTGGTCATATTATGCAAAACCAACTGTTTTTGTGTATTTGTGAACCCCTAAAGGGGGGGGGGGGTTACCCATATATGCGGTCCTCTCCAAGGTTTCTCATAGTCATTCACATCGACGTCCCACTGGGGTGAGTTTTTCCTTGCCCTTATGTGGGCTTTGTACCGAGGATGTCGTTGTGGCTTGTGCAGCCCTTTGAGACACTTGTGATTTAGGGCTATATAAATAAACATTGATTGATTGATTGATTGAACCCCACAAGTCCCAAAATTATTTATCCACCATTCCATGTTATGTAGACCACACAGAAGTGTTTTAATTGCAGAAAAAAAAAGAAAAAAAATCTTGGTTGTAAAAGTTAGGATATCCCTGCATGAGCAGAAGTATTAAAACACAAATCGGCAAAAGAAGAAAATGTGGATTTGTGACAACATCCGCCCATCTGGGAGTGTGTGTTCATAATAATAGTTTTGATGTTGGAGGTTACTACTAATGATTGACAAATCAACTGACCAAAAGGTTTTCCTCACTACTTTTTCCTCACATTTATACATATACAGTAGACAAGGCATTCATATGGTTCCTGGGTGGATCTCGCGTGAGAGGAAGGGGGTCGGGGGGGTAGTCATTTTGCAATGCAGTCTGCTGAAAATTATGGAAAGCACCACTCTACATAGCAACTGACGCTGTGGTCAAAGTTTAAATTTGCCACAAAACACAATTCAAGATATTCAACTCTCTATTGCCATCTCCTGAGGGAACTCTCCTGAAGGAATCAATATAAAGTACTATCTATCTATCTATCTGGTGGTTAACGAGGATAGTATGTGCCCCATTTATGTCACGTTTCATGTGTCAGGTAAACCGCGACAAATGGGGTCATATGAATCCCCGACCTACCGTCCTGTGTATAAAATATATATCTACTCTCACTTACAATTGTTGCCTTTCCTCCATTCGGTTAATTTCTGGAGGCTTTAACTAGAACTTTGCCTTATGTTCAGATGTTATTTATACAGCTCCAGACTCAGGATACGGTTGGAGTGACTCGGACACACCAGATGTGACAGGTAAGTCTGGCGAGGTGTCAGCAACGCGCTCGTATCGCTGCATGCTGCATGCTGCATGTGCAAAAGGCATCATGCATGGTCATGTGACTGATACAGAGCGCGGATGTGTTGAGTGGGTGTGGTGTTGATGGTCACGTGTGGAAGAGACAACGCTACGTAAGGCTACGCTTTGAGCATGCCAGGTGATCGTTCTGCACCATGCCGTCGTTTTCACTGGTCTGGGATTGTGTGGCAAACATGACCAATTGCAACCGTGGAAACGCATGCTTACTGCTTACCCTCCGAAGTTCAATGTTGGAAAACTAACAGGTGTCAAACCATCCTCCTCTAGCTCAGGATCACAGGCCCGATATATCAGACTTTGAGCGCTGGTATTATAACTTTGGATCATACCGTAAGTGTTTTTCTCTTCTATTTACAAGGAACTAACAAGTCTTGGGGGTCGGTTTTGTGTGCTCTTTTCACAAGAGTAGGCGCCTGTAATTGTAAAAACAAAACATGACATCACCTTTTTTAAGATCACATTTGTTTCTTTTCATACTCCCAGTTTTATTGACAACATGCCATGTATCTATAAAAACACTTTACGGGATGCTTGATCTCTTTCCCTTCGGTTAAAGGGTTGGTAAAAGGGAAATTAAAAGTGCCCTTATCTGGTAAACAAGCTACACTATAATTGGACTTTGATCCATTTGCGGAATGCAGTCCCTCCAGAATTTTGTTGGCCTATTTTGTGATTGTTGCAACCTAACAAGCCTGAATTTGCGCCAGCTTTTTTTTAGAAAGTTGCGGCAAAGGTTGGGATAGGTTGAGGCTTATTTTTTGTTATAGACGTTGATCTTACATGTGAATTTTTCTGAATATGGTATTGATGTTTTAAGCGTTTGTAACATTAACTTTAAAAAGTGCAAGATTTCAACAAAAACTGGAAAAAAAAATGTATTGATGTTTTACTCGTTTGATACCACACCGTTAACATTTACCCCCGCACATTAAGAGCATTTGTGAAGTGTTGACAGAGATCCGTAGTATATTGGTATATTTCTGTTTGTAAATGAGAGACGATGAGAGATTATCATCACACTTCAACATCCTGTCATGCAAAGGCTATCTTTTTGCTAGGTCAACATTGCAAATGAAAAACTGTTCTTAATTTCCTTACCCTATATAAATAAAGGTTAAATGAAAATATAAATACATATGAACTAGTAAACTATGACGTGTGTTGCTAAATCTTTTTATATCACATTACCTAGAATACTTAGCGCTGCAGATGGGAATGGAAGTAGATGTTGAGCTACTCGGGATGACAACAGCATTCCCCACAACCTTATCTTTTTGAAGCTGAAAATAGGGAGGGTGTACTGCTGCTTCTAGAAGCCAGCACGAAGGAAGAGTGAGACGTTAGAGCAGACGGAAGTTGAGAGAGTGAGGTGAAAGTGACTTGAAGCTGCAGAATGTGGAATTTGAAGCCTTGTTATTTAAATATTAATGGAGTGTTTACCCAAATAACCCGAAAAAAAATTGCCCCGGCCAGCTGCACCAAACGCACAACTGTCCCATCGAGTATATATATATTGATCATGATACACGCAGCACATCATGTGTGTATCATGACAGACAGCATACGCTGTCTGGCTAGCTGTGTACTTTACTAATACTTTACAGATATGATTGTGCATGTTTTTCAGTCAGTACAGATTGGTGTTCTATCGCAGTGTTGTGCATTACACACTCAAACACGTTTAGTGTTGACGTAGAAGCTAGCTTATCTCTTTCCGTAGCTTTTACGGCTGATACCGAAGCATGCCAATGTGTCACTACGCTAGAAAAATAGTTTCTCAGTGTTCGCTCTTACAATAACAATATAGCTACAGCTTGGTTATTATACAGGTTACGGACGGTTTATGAATGCATTTTTAAAGTGACTTAGAGGTAGAATTGATTGCTCCTATTAGCTGCGTTGATAGCCACCTAGAATAAGCCGATTTTTACAAATTAGAATGCAAAAAAACCAAAAAACAATCCTTTGTCTCTCATAAGGATTGTGCACGATAGGCAAAATTCTGAAAATACAATGCAGTTGCCCTTTAAAGGAATGACTTGGGGAACGCCTCAGTTATGTAAGTCACAAGTTTGGACACCAGTGTTCTATGTTTGCTAGCAAGGTTAAAATGTCAATGCACGGATCTGCCAGTGCATAGGCGCCGATCTACATTTCTGCCAGTGGGTGCTCGGACGGTCGGTAAATCTGACGCTACTTTTCTGAGCATGCGCGGTTTTTGCTTGGTGGTGAGAAATAATTTGCCATCAATCCCACGTGGGTGCTCGGCATTGTCCGTGGGTGCTCGGGCCCTGAAGCACCCACGGGATCGGCGCCTATGTGCCAGTGTGTTGACAGTGGTGCAAGTTCCTCTATACCAGGGGTCGGCAACCTTTACCACTCAAAGAGCCATTTTGACCAGTTTGACAAATTAAAGAAGACAATGGGAGCCACAAACCTCTGTTGAAATTTAAAATGAAATAACACTGCATACAATGGTTTTTTTTTTTGCTTTGTGCTATGTATAAACCAGGGGTCTCAGACACGCGGTCCGCACCTTAATATGAAAATTTAATGTTACTGCGGCCCGCGAGTTTTATATGAATGGCGTTTGACAGTGTCATACTTGCCAATCCTCACGATTTTCCGGTAGACTACGAATAATTTCAGGGCAACTATTCTCTCGAGCGTGCCGTGATGGCACGGCATTTAACGCCCTCTACAACCTGGACAAGCAACGTGCCGGCCCAGCCACAGGATATATGAGGCTTCTGCTAACTCACACAAGTGACAGCAAGGCTTACTTGGTTAACAGCCACACAGGTCACACTGACGGTGGCCATAAAAAACAACTTTAACACTCTTACTAATAATGCGCCACACTTTGAACCCACACCAAACAAGAAGGACAAACACATTTCGGGAGAACATCCGCACCTTAACACAACATAAACACAACAGAACAAATACCCAGAATCCTTTGCAGCCCTAACTCTTCCGGGCTACATTATACACCCCTCCTACTACCAAACCCCGCCCACCTCAACCGACGCACGGGGGGGGCAAGTCTGGGGTGGGCGGGGTTTGGTGGTAGCGGGGGTGTATAATGTAGCCCGGAAGAGTTAGGGCTGCATGGGATTCTGGGTATTTGTTCTGTTGTGTTTATGTTGTGTTAAGGTGCGGATAAATGCTGTACCACCACAGCACGCACTTATTGTACTTGTTAGGGTGAAAATCTGAGAATATTTTCCCCGGGAGATTTCTGGGAGAGGCAATGAAATCCAGAAGTCTCCCAGCAAAATCAGGAGGGGCGGTAAGTATGCAGCTGAGCCGCATCAGAGTGATCAAAGAGCCGCATGCGGCTCCGGAGCCGAGGGTTGCTGACCCCTGCTCTATACAATAGGAGCACTCTACTGTTTTTAGGAATTTGCTGAAAATATATTTGTCTCCCAAGTTTTAAACTGAACTCGGGGGCCAGTATGGTATCATCAGTATGGGTCGCCACTTGAAAGGCTCTGGTGTAGCGTAACAATAATAATATGTCACTTTTAATAATACCAAAGAAACACTTAACTTATTTAACATGTCATCATGTGGCTTTAGTATTCCAAAGTTCTAGTTATTGCTCACTTAGCATGTAAGCAGATAATTCCATCTTCCGACATGTCCAACCGCCCCCTTAAGTGCTTTGAGGGCAAACCCATTTCGTTTGTTTATTGGCTCAGTTCTGGCCCATTGGCAAGGCCCAAACAGCCCTCTCTGACCGATTACAGGCTGTAGCTCCATCTCTTTGATGAAGCCCACAAAATAAATCTGAAAAGAAAGGAAATTCCTTCCCAGCATGCACCACTAAGACCCCAGCAGATGCGAGCCGGAGTCAGTGGGAGTGGGCCGACTCTTCCCAGCAGCGTGATGACTTAGCATGTGTTCTTCTTAGTGTCCCGATCCACTGACTTGGAGGGCAACCGCCATGCGCCGCTGGATACAACCCACACAAGAGGTGAGCTGTAGTCAACATGGCTGCAAACACCTGCTTGTATCCAGCTGTCCATGAAGCTCATTGGACATGTCAGACCTTCATGCCAAGTGTGCTGAGTAAGTATCGCTGCTAGTGACTTGTCTGCTATCATCTGTGCAGTGGAGACAGTGGATGCCTGGAGACCAGATGCAAACCCTTACGAATCAGGTGAGATCTTCAGCAATGGTTTTTTTAAGCTCCACCTCGCGACGGATCTGAAACAAGTAAGTCGACCAGGCACAGACTCCTAAAAACAGAGCAAGCTAAGGTTATCCCGGGTAAAGCATCTGGCTTTGTGGGCAGCCTGTAATTGAAGGGATGTTGAGATCATGTCAAACAGCATGGAGGCTCCGGGGGAACAGCTGGCCCGTTAGCTATCATGTTTACCCTGAGTGGAGTGGAGTGGAAAGCGGACAGCAGCTGTGTTTGTGGGACATTGCTTCACAAAATAGTTTTTGTTTGTTATTCTGACTTTTATTTCTCTGTCTGATCATCATATTTACATTCTTTGATGAAAGAGATAGTGGCCATCTGTTACAAGGCATCTGTGACTTCAAGTTTACTAGGAACTAGTGATGGGTCAACAGTGTGGCCCGAGGCCTTTTGCGGCCCTAAATAGGATTTGGTTTTGTTACTATTAGACTCCCGAAGGGAGTGTAAACTATAAAATTGTGTGGGCTGTTAGTGGGCGTGTTGTGTGTGATCTACTAAGTGTCATGATCCGGGGCGGCATGGCGTAGTGGGTAGAGCGGCCGAGCCAGAAACCTGAGGGTTGCAGGTTCGCTCCCCGCCTCTTGACATCCAAATCGCTGCCGTTGTGTCCTTGGGCAGGACACTTCACCCTTTCCCCCGGTGCCGCTCACACTAGTGAATGAATGATGAATGATGAATGAATGATAGGTGGTGGTCGGAGGGGCCGTAGGCGCAAACTGGCAGCCTTACTTCCGTCAGTCTACCCCAGGGCAGCTGTGGCTACAAATGTAGCTTACCACCACCAGGTGTGAATGAATGATGGGTTACCACTTCTCTGTGAGCGCTTTGAGTATCTAACAATAGAAAAGCGTGATATAAAATCAAATCTATTATTATTATTATTATTATGATCCTTTATCCGGATCATGTTGTTTAGTTGGGTTTGTGTTTTGGTTTCCATGGGTGCTGATTAGTCTCACCTGCCTCTGATTAGTGTTCTGCACGCTCACCTGCTGCCGGGCACTAATCGGAGAGCTACTTATTCACGTTGTGCGCCACACTCGGTCTGGCTACTTTGGTACAGTATATTCTTGATTCATGATTCCTGTGCTAAGTTGTTACCTTAGCTACCGCGTGCGATCGGCACGCATACCTTTTGTTTGTTTCCTGTCTGCTTGTATTTCCGTGTATGATTTATGAGAAATAAATCATATTCTTACATGCACGCTTCGTACGGAGTTTCCCGTCTGCATCGTGGGAGAACGACCCCCGCATAAACATGCGACGCAACCGTGACACCAAGAGTGCGTGTACAATTGAAAAGTGGTGCAGACCGCCCTATTTAAAAAAAGGTTTTTGCACACTGCAAAAAGTCAGTGTTCAAAAACAAGAAAAAAAAAATACAAAAATTAGGGGTATTTTATTTGAACGAAGCAAAATTATCTGCCAATAGAACAAGAAAATTTGGCTTGTCAAGACTTTCCAAAACAAGTAAAATTAGCTAACCTCAATTAACCCAAAAATACCTTAAAATAAGTATATTCTCACTAATAACAACTGTACTACTACATGAGTACGTATTTTCTATTGTTGCATTGAAAATAAAACAGCAAAGTCCATTTGGCTGTCATCTGTTCTAATTATGAGACACAATTGTGTGAATGATTTTTTTTTTCATGATTGAAATAAGAAATTATTACTTTAAAAAAGTAGTTTTATACTTGTGAGTGTTGATGACACAAGCTTTGCAACAGTTGATATTCTAGTTTCAAGCATGTTTTACTCAATATAGGTCATAATTAGTTTTGCTTACGATTTCGTTGTACAATGTACAATGACAATAAAGATATATTCTATTCTTTTCTATTCTATAAAATCTCAGCAACAAGCTGTAATATCTTACCGAGATAATTTAGGACCAAAGCACTTAAAACAAGTAAAACACTCTAACATAAAATCTGCTTCGGGAGAAGAATTATCTTATCAGACAGAAAATAAGCAAATATCACCCTTATTTGAGATATTTAATCTTACTGAGATTTCAGTTTTTGCAGTGCACGTACTCCTGGCATTATGTGTCACGTTATTATGCTCTCCAACATGTGTGCGATGTTGTTGAACAAGCAGCACACATCTATAATATGCACCACCTTTTCTGCAATATAGAATCGTAATCTTTAGACAACAGAAACTATTTTAGTGCGTCTGACGCTCTGCAGGGAGGCGGTAGACCGTCACAACCGCAGCGCATACATGCGTCTGGAATGATCCAAACGTAAAAAAAAACTATTTATTGATAGTCGTCTTTACCAGTAGGAGATATATTATTAAAATAATTAGCTTCGATGAAGAAACTAACAGAATTTAAAAGAAAAACGGCCGTCACCAAAATGCATCAACTGAATGTGTTTTAATCAGCCTTTTAAGTTATCCAAAATGATAACATGATATTGCTGAATAGACAATATGTATCATATTTTTTACTTATGACACGCACACCTGGATGAAGGATAATCGGTCCATCGTCTGTCTTTGTGTGTATACCTGTCAGTTTGCACATACTTTTCAGACGTATTGAATTAAGACGTGAAGTGAAGTGAAGTGAATTATATTTATATAGCGCTTTTTCTCTGGTGACTCAAAGCGCTTTACATAGTGAAACCCAATATCTAAGTTACATTTAAACCAGTGTGGGTGGCACTGGGAGCAGGTGGGTAAAGTGTCTTGCCCAAGGACACAACGGCAGTGACTAGGATGGCGGAAGCGGAGATCGAACATGCAACCCTCAAGTTGCTGGCACAGCCACTCTACCAGCCGAGCTATACCGCCCTGTGTGATCAGTGTTGATAAATCACATTGCACGTGCTGAATAATTATATTTGCCCATTCTCCCCCTAGTATTGTGGGCGTTCTGATGATCAGCATATACTCTGCATATTCATGAAAACAGACACACTAAATGGACTGTGCTCCTTATTCTGCTCACAAAAGAGACGCTATCCTCTGCGCACAAGCTTAGTGAATCAGCTTTGCGTGTGCTTTCAAGTTTAAACGTGTTTTAATACACACAAACCTTTAGTAGATTAGGCCTTTGTATTTTTACATTCACTAAAAATTGTACTATTGACTTATTTTTTTTCTTTACAAAAGAGTGCCCACAAATTTAATAAAAAGTAGCCACAATGTGAGTATTAAAATCATACGTATCAATATGCACTACAAATATGTCACAATTCCCTTTACTTTATAGTGTAAGGTATGCATTTAGCTGATTAATGCACAGTAGTATTATAATCAGTGGATAATACGAATCATAGTAATACATACTTATTTTTAGGGGTGTTCTGATCAGAGATTTATGCTGCCGATTGCGATACCAATTATCCATGAGTGAAATTGGCTGATACTGATACCAATACCGATCACATATATTAACTGTAAATCTTTCAATTTATTTATGGTGAGTGATTTTGACAGTTTAACAATATCAGCACAATAGTTTAACTACTGCCTTGTTTTATTTTATTATATGCAATCGTTTCAGCAACACAAAATCAATAGAACACAATAACTTAAAAGTACTACAGTATGTATTTCTTAATTAAATCTTTTTTGCCCTCAAAGCCCTCCTTTTGGATCCTAATCACTCTAGTATGGGTCATACTGATACTGATACCACCCTTGGTATTGACACCACCAATTTATGGATCAATCCACCAATCTCCTACGTGTCGTGTACTGAATGCGACAATGTTGACACACCAACAGTTGTTGTTATATTATCCTCTCTCTAACAATAGTGTTTATAGAGCCTCTCTTAACCTCAGAACTAAAAAACAAATACCTGTATGCATTATTATCTTTAAGATAGCAGAAGTTCTTTGAGCAGGTTTAAATATGTTTCTGTCAAGCTGCCAGGCCTTTATGTTCTTTGTTATTTTTCACTTTATAAGACCTATTTACTAAGGGTGGGAATCTTACAACAACTCACAATTCAATTCAATTCCAATTCCTGGGGTAATGATTCGATTCAGAATTGATTCTCAATTCAAACTGATTATTGCAATATATTTAGTTGCAAATTAATAAATAAAACATTTTCAAAACAGGTGACTTGTTACAAGAGCTCTTCTTGACTTTACTATGATGTATATGTGCAGCGATTAAGCGCGGAGATGGCCTAAAAGACCATCCATCCATCCATCTTCTTCCGCTTATCCGAGGTCGGGTCGCGGGGGCAGCAGCCTAAGCAGGGAAGCCCAGACTTCCCTCTCCCCAGCCACTTCGTCCAGCTCTTCCTGTGGGACCCCGAGGCGTTCCCAGGCCAGCCGGGAGACATAGTCTTCCCAACGTGTCCTGGGTCTTCCCCGTGGCCTCTTACCGGTCGGACGTGCCCTAAACACCTCCCTAGGGAGGCGTTCGGGTGGCATCCTGACCAGATGCCCGAACCACCTCATCTGGCTCCTCTCGATGTGGAGGAGCAGCGGCTTTACTTTGAGCTACTCCCGGATGGCAGAGCTTCTCACCCTATCTCTAAGGGAGAGCCCCGCCACCCGGCGGAGGAAACTCATTTCGGCCGCTTGTAAAGGTGATCTTGTCCTTTCGGTCATAACCCAAAGCTCATGACCATAGGTGAGGATGGGAACGTAGATCGACCGGTAAATTGAGAGCTTTGCCTTCCGGCTCAGCTCCTTCTTCACCACAACAGACCGATACAGCGTCCGCATTACTGAAGACGCCGCACCGATCCGCCTGTCGATCTCACGATTCACTCTTCCCTCACTCGTGAACAAGACTCCGAGGTACTTGAACTCCAAGACATCCTTTTGAAAATTGATTCTTAAAAAAAATGTTTTGGATGTGAGTCGATTTTAGGGCAGCACGGTGGAAGAGGGGTTAGTGCGTCTGCCTCACAATACGAAAGGTCCTGGGTTTGATCCTGCGCTCGGGATCTTTCTGTGTGGAGTTTGCATGTTCTCCCCGTCCGTGACTGCGTGGGTTCCCTCCAGGTACTCCGGCTTCCTCCCACCTCCAAAGACATGCACCTGGGGATAGGTTGATTGGCAACACTAAATTGGCCCTAGTGTTTGAATGTTGTCTGTTTATCTGTTTTGGCCCTGTGCGGTGGCGACTTGTCCAAGGTGTACACCGCCTTCCGCCTGATTGTAGCTGGGATGGGCTCCGGCACCGCCTGCGGCCCCAAAGGGGATAAGCGGTACAAAATGGATGGATGAGTTGATTTTTTTAGAACCCCTAATTTGTACTGTTTATAATTTATTATTGATTTTGTGATATGGATAAAACTGTGTTGTATTAGATTCGATTTTTTCATTCATCAGTTGAAATGACCAAATATGGTTCCTTGTTTTATAAAAATTAATGCATGAGATCTCGTGTTTTTAAAAATATATATATTTACAGGCTTTAACGTAAGAGAGCAGGCACCTGCTGCAACAAGAGCACCTGAACCTGTGCCACGGGGAGACTCAGGTAAGGCACAAAATACTCAAAACAACCAACATGTGTATTACAATATGTTTTCTTCTGTTCTGTATAATTTGTACTTGCATACTTTCTGCTATGTTTTACTAGTATAAACTCTCCATCATTACAGTTAGCGTGCAGTTGATTTGCACAAGCATGAATTACAAAAAGTAGTGAAAAATATGTCGTTTGACAAAAATTTACGTATGAGTTTAAAAAATATGTGGAGTTTGCTTTAAAAAAATATGCAAACTTTGAAGCCCAACCTGGCGAGGGACGCCTGTATTCAATAAAAGTGAAAGTGACGTTGAATGTTCATTTATCATTTATATACCTTTCACATTGTTTTCTGCTTGTAAAACTTGGATTCTCTATCAAAAGTGTTTTCTACTCATATTGTGGGTGTCTGGAGCAGATTAATCAGCTCTACATTATTTCTTATGGGGGAAATCACATTGGTGTTTATACAGTTTGTTTTTTGTCTACTTATAAAAGGGTTTAAGGATTACTTATTAAAACCGAGCTACTACTGTACTTAATGTCTCATATTGTTGCTGTCCAGTAAACAACAAAGGACCTGAGCTACTAAGAGCCAAATACCAAGTGTTAAATAGCGTGAGCTAACTATAAAATTGGGTGTACTATTAGGGATATACTAAGACAAGTGCAAAAGTGCTGCAGACCGCCCTATTTAAATGACGATTTTGCATGTACTACGTGGCTGTCACCATGGAGACACTCATTTCCTGCCACATTTACAACATCATACATATCATCATTCATCTTATGGTGTTTCGTCATGTTGTTGAACATGCAGAACACATATATTTTCTGCGCCTCCAATTCTGGACTGTATTGAAAGGCAATCTAGACAACAGAACCTATTTTTAGCACGCTGAAGGTGTGCTCTGAAAGGCGCAGTGGTGCATCTGAAATGATCCAGGTGCAAGAAAATGCATGAAGTTTTGGTCATATAAAATATACATATATAAAAAACAAATACTATTAAAAAATTACAAGCAGACACCAAATTGAATAATTGTAATTTATTTTAAACAAGCCCTTAAGTCATCCAGCAGTTATAAAATTATATTGCTGAATAGACAATATGTCTAGTATGTTTATTTCTGGCTGTCCAAATATGTTGACAGTCAGTTTGTCTTTGCAATGCGATCGCCTTCTTTCTCACAGCCATGTCAGTTTGCACATGCTTTTCAGACCTGCAAAAACGCAAAACAGCGCTCGCAGAACAGTGATCAGCCTTGACAGATCACACTTTGCGTGCTGAATGACTTGCATCTTCTCCTCCCAGTATTGTGGGCATTCTGATGATCAGCATATAGTCTGAATATTCATGAAGACAGACACGCTAAATGGATTGCGCTCCTTATTCTGCTCACTTAAAAGACACTCCTTAAATTTACACAAGTTTAGTAAATCAAATTTGCGTGTGCTATCAAGTTTGCACGTGTTTTAATACACACAAACCTTCAGTAGATCAGGCCCTAAATGGATTGTGCTCTCGATTTTGCTCATTTAAGAGACACAATCTTCTGTCGATCAGCTTTGAATGCCCTATCAAGTTTGGTTTTAATACACGCAAACATTCAGTAGATCAGGCCCAATATGTATTCCAGAGTAGGGATGTCCGATAATGGCTTTTTGCCGATATCCGATATTCCGATATTCTCCAACTCTTTAATTACCGATACCGATATCAACCGATATATGCAGTCGTGGAATTAACACATTATTATGCCTAATTTGGACAACCAGGTATGGTGAAGATAAGGTACTTTTTTTAAAAATTTATAAAATAAGATAAATAAATTAAAAACATTTTCTTGAATAAAAAATAAATTAAAACAATATAAAAACAGTTACATAGAAACTAGTAATGAATGAAAATGAGTAAAATTAACTGTTAAAGGTTAGTACTATTAGTGGACCAGCAGCACGCACAATCATCTGTGCTTACGGACTGTATCTCTTGCAGACTGTATTGATATATATTGACATATAATGTAGGAACCAGAATATTAATAACAGAAAGAAACAACCCTTTTGTGTGAATGAGTGTGAATGGGGGAGGGAGGTTTTTTGGGTTGGTGCACTAATTGTAAGTGTATCTTGTGTTTTTTTATGTTGATTTAATAAAAAAAACAAAAAAAAACGATACCGATAATTTAAAAAAACGATACCGATAATTTCCGATATTACATTTTAACGCATTTATCGGCCGATAATATCGGCATCCCTATTCCAGAGTTTGTTCTTTTTATCCACAAAACAAAATCATGTTAGCCTCCTCCCTCCTCACTTTTGATTGGACGACCACAGCAACTGAATTTCCATCTCTTAGACTGCAAGGTGGACTTGGTCTTCCTGATGGACGGCAGCTGGAGCATCGGGAAGCGGCGTTTTAAGATCCAGAAGGACTTCCTGGCCGAGGTGGCTCAGGTCATCAACGTTGGCGTGGCTGGACCCATGATGGGCGTCATCCAATACGGGTTAGTACTTTCTCTCCTGTTATGAAAAGAGACATTTTGAGAGAAAAGCGAATCCAAACGGCATCCGTGCTGTGCAGCGACGACCCCGTGACAGAGATCAGCCTGAAGAGCTACTCTACCTCCAGGGACGTGAAGACGAGCGTCGCTAAGATTGTGCAGAAGGGAGGCCTCTCCAATGTGGGTGAGTTCCAGCTGCTACGCACAACGTGTGAAAGGGTTATTGTTTGCTTTACGAGTCGGGGCGCATTTTCACATACAAGGATAGAATTAGAGCTAAATACGCTGTTTGCTAAATTACAGTCCTGTGTCTGTAAACTGTGTTTTTCTTTGGCCGGGAAAGAAAAGGCCAACGAGGGGAGAAGTTTGGGGCTCAGACAGAGGGATGGTCTTGAGTGAAAGTATGCATCTGCTACCACATGCCAACCTTTAAATGTCGCCCACTGATACAAATAGCATTGTTTGTGTTTGCGCACCCTCTAATCATACAACCGTGTTAGAGCTGCCATTTTTAGACTAGCATGCAGCCTTTGACATAAATGGCAGGATAACAGCAGCTATGCACTTTATAAACATACAAGTGTGTGCTTGTATAAAACATATGCATGCTGATTATAGTTTTTATGTCTCACATATAGCAGGTGCACACATAATGGTCAGGAATCTTTGGCGGGGGCCCCAAACCTCAAGTATTTGATGAACTGTAAAAATAATAAATAGTTATTTTTAATTTCAGTCCCTTCTGTTACTGTTTGTTTTTGGAAACAACTTTAACAGTGTGTCTACCTTTGTGTTGCTGCTCCCTTGTGTTGAAACAGGGAAGGCCCTGTCCTACATCAACACCTTCTACTTCAGTGACGCTAACGGGAACCGAGGAGGCGCTCCCAACGTGGCCGTGGTGCTGGTGGACGGCTGGCCCACGGACAAGGTGGAAGAGGCGTCCCGGATGGCGAGGGAGTCCGGCATCAACATCTTCTTTGTCACCATTGAGGGTCCCGACGACAACGAGAAGCAAAACTTGGTGGAGGCCAATTTTGTAGACAAGGTAAGACAGGTTAAGGATCATGTTCAGTTTAGGTAAAACAAACTCTTGTGCGTTTATGTTCAAATGTTAACACTAGTGCGGTCCGGTTCACTCAGTTGGTGGGTTCTCTGCAGGCCTAATTATCAAAAGTACTGACTTAATTTACAACTTTTTGTAAATTTGATTATTTGTTCCAGAAATTGTGTTTATTATCTTTATTTGCTTCCAATGTGTCTATTAAGGCTGCAATGATTAGTCGACGTAATCAAGATTTGTTATTATCAACATCTCCGTTGAAAATGTTTTAATTGATTGACCGCCAGGAATATTCGTGTTTACACTTTTGCAGCAAAATAACCCTAACGGTACCCTAAAAATACTTTTAGCACTGGATTTCATGCTTACAGGACATCTTGCACTTTGATTCTTCATTTATTATTTTATTATATACCGTATTTTTCGGGCTATAGAGCTGCACCCACCAAATTTCAGAAGAAAAATACATTTACATTTTAGCCGCAGATATATACTGGTATGAAATATTTTGTAAATGTTTTGAAACAATTCAGGTACAGTATGTAAATAAACAGTGCCTGTCACGAGACCGTAAAACGGCTGATCAAACAAAACAGATGTCATCGTCAGCTCGCTCTCCAATCAACTAGACAGACTCAATAACTCCATGGTGACGTTTTGGTGAATTTACGAAACTAAAACAATACAAAAAGAGTGTCATTGTAAGTAATGATACTAACACGGACACTTGTGAACACGTTAGCGTATGTACGCATGTACAAATGTGCATTAAAACACTCCTACAGACATCACAAATGGGACAATTTAGTAAGTATGAATTGTTTTATTTATTTTGTGAAACTTACAAACTTGGAGTGATGAGTTAAGAATCTTTTCGAGCAGAAACGCTATAGATGGTTGTACTACTGATTCAAGGCACGAAACCGTAAGTGCATTTTCAACCCGCAAGTACCTGTAGTGAGTGAACTTGTCCAAAAGATGGCGCCATAGCACAAACAATAACACCCCTTTTGGTGTCTCTGTCGGTGTTCTATGAAAAATATTTGTTGAACACAAAACATTATGGCCGTGAGCGAAGAAAAATCCATATACTAGCCACACCATTTATAAGGTGCAGGGGACAAAGCGTGGGGGGAAAAGTAATGGCTTATAGACCACAAAATACAGTACTTTGGGCTTGATTTACTAAAGGTTTGCGTGTATTAAAATGTGTTCAAACTTAATAGCATAGACAAAGCTGATCTACTGAGCTTACGGTTATAAATACATATATATATATATATATATATATATATATATATATATATATATATATATATATATATATATATATATATGGATTGTGAGCAAAAATAAGGTCCGTCTTCATGATTGTGCAGAATATATGCTAATTATCAGAATACCCACAATACTAGGGTGACAAAAAGCAAATTTATTATTTAGCGCATGCTGTGTGATTTATCAGAACTAAAACTGTTCTGTGGCCACTGTCCAGAAAGGACGCGCAAGCTGGCAGTTGCCCAGAAATAAAGAAAAGAAGTGATCACGCTGCAGCTCTATGTTTGCTTGTCAATATGTATGAACTGTCAAAACTAACAACATTTTAGACCTATTGTCTATTCAGCAATAACGTTTTATATTTTTATAGTTGCTGGATGACATAAGGGGCTGATTAAAACAAATTAAATGGATGCGTTTTCTGCTGGCGTTTTTTTTAATGACGTTTAATTTTTCATTTATATGAAAAAAAAAAAAGATCATACATTTTCTTGCATCTGGATTCCAGCGGACGCTCGTAGTTATTGCCAGCATCTCCCAATGTGTTTCGTTGTCGATGCACTGCAGGACTGCTTTTAAGATGCTAATGAAAAGTGCTACATACAGTAGATGACTGCTGCATGTTTGAAAACATAACAAAATGCCACAGGTAGAAGTATAATAACATGAATGTGCAGCAAATGAGTGTTTCCATGGTGACAGCAGTGTAGTACACACAAAAAAGTAATTTGAAAAAGGCGATGTGCACCAGTTAGATGCAATTTGAGTTTGCACACTCTGTTTTGCGTGTGGTATTTGGATCTTAGTAAATCATGCCCTTTGTGTAATAAAGTTAAACATTTGTTTTTGATTGAATTTACTATGAGAGGTTTTAAGAATAATATTAGTAATAATCATTTGACTAGTCGACAAATCGAAGAAAAAAAAAATCACTATGAAAATAATCATTAGTTGCAGCCTTAATGTCTTTGGTACATTTTTGTCCAATCAGAGTTCAGCATCTATGTGTTGCCATGTCAATGTATTCTGCCCAGGGCAACCCATAGTGTGTAAAAACAAGTTGACCTTATATGCTTATTTGCAGGGGCGGATTAAGAAATTTTGGCCCCCTGGGCCTGACATGGTCTTGGCCCCTCAACCCCGCGCGTGCACGCGCACACACACGCACGCACTATGCAAGAAATACTGTATACTGTGAACAGACATGCACACTGTACTGTACAGAAGAGTGCACATACTGCACACACACTATTAGGTATACCACACAGACAAGCACAGGTTTCACACAGACACAGGTAGGGGGAGGGGATAAATGGCCTAAAAATAAAAATTTTGGAAAATGATTACGCCCACTTCAGTGATGGTGCATTGGGTCATTTGAGAGATATTATGTATTGGAAGTTGGTACCTATCATGAAATAAACCCCCCACCCCACCCAAAAAACTAAATTGGACATGATTTTTGCCCCCTTTTCCTCCCTTCTATCATTAAAAATAAAATAATATCTTAGGAAAACACTTTGGCATAACGGCAGCTGTGCAGCAAATTGAGGCTCAAAGTCTGTATCTATTTTGTGGGAAAGCTTGAGGAGGAGAAGGAGAAAGGTAAAATGATAACACATGCATCGGAGAGCACCACAAAGAAAGGTGTAGGCCAGTTCATGGTACAAGGGCTGCATGCAGGTCAAGATAGCCCATTTCCTCTGCCTGTCTTACCCATTCACCGAGAGACCACTGAGGACATAGAAATGCAAGTGGATATGGGGTTCGAAATACTGGCGTCGGTCAGAGGAGTCAATGTGGAGGATGTTTATAAACTTGTAGATGCACATATGACTGACAGCACAGAGCACAACAAAGGCTTTTCAAAGCTGTTGGCAGAGATGAACAACTTGGAAAAACCAGCAGGGCAGATCTTTTGTGGCACCCACACTACACTGGGCTTCAGCAGTGCCATGAATAAAGTGATGCGGTTGGCGGAGGCCGATATGAAGATGGAGCAAGTGCTACAGAGTTTCATGGTGGATCTGGATGTAGACAGCAAGAATGCTATAGTGGCTGGACAGGCACTGGACATGTCCTGAACTCAGTGTCAGACGTGGCTGCCGAATACTTAGATGAAGTGAAGCAGCTGACAGATCTCATGCTGCCCCATCTGAAGACTGTCCTGGCCAGGCAGAGGATGGACTATGGGATGGATGAGGAGACCTTCCCAATGGACCCTGTCAGTGAACAGGCTAGTAACATTGATGGCACCCCTGTGCACAACATTGGGATGGAGAGACAATGTGGCAAGGTGGACTACAGACTGAAGAAGTTGGGCACACTGAACGCAGTCAATAGGTCAATAATTTTACAGAAGAGCCAGGAGCTTCAGAGGTTTCAAGGCAGCAGCACAAGCAAAAAGAGAGGTTGAACTCAACTGGAGTAATATCATGAAGGCAAAATTCGAGAGTTGGGCTGACGAGAAACAAGAGATGGCTCAAAGACAGGAGAAGAAGAGACTAGACATGCTGGACACACTGAAATCTTTTGGTGGCCCCTTCACGATAGTGGGGAAGTTGAAAAGTTCCTTGTCGATGAAAGTCTGAACAAGAATGCAAAGCTGCAGAGAATGAAGCTTGAGGTTCAGTTTGCCAGAGAAAGCACCAAGCTTCTGCCTAAAGTCAATCCTATCTTCAGAATCCAGGTGACAGACAGTTCCCAGAAATGGCGAAAGTGCAATTCTCCCAGTCATAATGGATACTTAGAATTTTATGGTGGTGGTAAGTATTCATGAAAACAGGTAGCCTAACATTAGTGAATGGGTGAATTCTGGAAATAACAACCTAAAAATCTTACACAGTGCACCTTTAAGCAAGGGGTTTCTTTCGTGCTTTCAATTTCGCAAAATCATCCACCACATCATTGAAGTCCAACTCTCTTGTCAGCTCACTCTCAATTGCCATTAGAGATAACGCATTTAATCTTTTCTGAGTCATTCTTGTGCGCAACTCATTTTTGACTCTTGACAAAAGAGAGAATGAGCGTTCTCCCTCACAGTTACTGACCGGTAGAGTGAGAAAAATCTGTAGCGCAATGTATGTATTAGGAAACGTAGGCTGTAGTCCAAAATGTATTATTGTTTTGAGCAGTCCTGAAGGGGTCCTCTCCTCATCAGTGTTGTTGAGCTGTATAAAAGATTTGAACTGTATAAGCTCCTGTCCAAGACTTTCATTGAGGTCAGATGAGTATGATTCAGTGAGAATCTTGGCCTTGTGAAGGACTGAAGCATTGGACTCTGTATCCAAAGAGAAAAGGACACTGAACAAATTGTTCAGATGTTTGTAGGCCTCCAGACGGTGATTAAGGCTTGAACTCAGTTGATCAATAGAGGCAATAAATGTCTCTATTTGAAACAGTTGCCTTCCCTCAAGCACAACATCTGGGGATGCTGATTCATCAGCAAACTTTTTACGTTTCTTCGTCCGTTCAGCCCTGTAAGATGGGGTGCCACCCAACATGTTTAAGGCTTTCTGCTCAAAATGATCAAATAGATCTCTTTGGGAGAGAACAAAGGTGCGCAGAGATTCCAGCAATCTAACTGCTGTACCAAGGTCCATGTCTGCTTTTTGAAGTTGCAGACTTGTGGCCTGAAATCTGGACAGAACAGTGTCCCAAAAGCCTGCCATGAAGGCCATCTCAAGTGAATCCAGCTTCCGCACTAGACTGTCAGCTTCAGTTTGTGTGTCTCGTTTCTCTGTGTCATCAGTGGAAATACCCTGTAGTGCTGCTCTTATTTTACTGTAGTTCTGCCACAGTGCTTTGGTAGATTCTGCACGGCAACTCCAACGCGTGTTGGATAAAGCTTTAAGTGTGAGATCTATGTTGGAATTGCCAAATACCCTGTCCCATCGGTGTGTGGATGCAGTTGTGAAGTTGTAAATAGACTGAATCAAGTCAAAATACTTAGAGACTTCATTTCCACATCTGTCAATGCTGTTGACTCCCACCAAATTCAAAGAGTGAGCTGCACATGGAATATAGTGTATTAATGGGTTGCTTTTCTTTAAGTGAGCCTGCAACCCATTATACCTCCCTGACATGTTGCTGGCATTATCATAAGCCTGCCCCCTGCAATTTGACAGCTCTAACCCTAGATTTTCCAACACAGACATGACACAGTTAGCCAAACTTTCACCTGTATGGCTAGTAATGGGCTCAAAACCCACAAAGCGTTCAACAACACTGCCCTCTTTGCTAACAAAACGGAATATGAATGTCAATTGGTCCACATGAGATAAATCTGGGGTTGAATCCACAATGATAGAGTAGTATTTGCTTGCCGCGACCCCAAAGGGAATAAGCGGTAGAAAATGGATGGATGGATGGATGCTTGCAGTTCATCTGCTATAGCCTGTTTGGTTTTTGCACCCATCAATTCAATGAATTCCTCACAAATGGTGGAGGACAGATATGAGGTATTACCTCGACCCATCTGCCCAAACTTTCTGATGTGATCCTTTAGAAAGGGATCAAATTCAGCCAGGACCTCCAGAATACCAAGGTAGTTCCCATTGAGAGGAGACCCTAACGATTCATTTTTACCCCTAAATGCAAGGCCCCTTTCTGCAAGGAATTTAATGACTGCAACAACTCTTTGTAACACCTGCCTCCAATAGCTGCTCTCTGCCTGAAACTGTTTGAACAGGTCTGCATCAACTGTGGCACCTGTGGCACGGTTCAAGACTGCTTGCATGCAGGTTATGTGCTCAGCACTTCGCTCATGTTCACCAAATCTTTCTGAGTGTTTCCAATCACAATAGCCTGTCACAAAAGAATGCGTTTTTGGGGAAAACAGTTTGCATGCAAAGCAGTAAACATTACCAGTAGAGGGAGAGTACATCATCCACTCTCTTTGTACACGTTGTCCATTGGGCAGGTGTGAAGTAAAATGTTCATTGTTTAGGCATCGGGTTTTGCCTCCTAGCCCACTGTTCCTCACAGAAGCTGGATAATGGCTGTGACGGTTGTGAAATGATTTTGCACCTTTGAATAAGAACTTCCTTCATTGACTCAGTGAGGGTATCAGCCCATTTAGCGGGATCACTAGGTAGAGTTGTCACTGTAGATGGTGTTGAAGAATGATTCAACTCATTTTCTATGCTGTCCAGAGGTGCAGTGACCTCACATTCATCCGAGCAACTGGCTACTGCTGAGTTGGTTGAATCATTAGCATCCGAAGCATTTGGTTCAGTGCGTACACTTGTAGTGGTCTCAGGATCTTGGGAGCTACATGCTAGCTCAGGTGCATTGCTAACCTTAGCTGAATTTGCAGTAGCATTTATAGAATTGCTTTCAGCAGATGTCTTTGTACTGAAGAAGCTGGAGATATTTGGAACACTCTCAAGTAAAACTGATTCCTTTTTTTTCTTTTCTTGCTGAATTTTTTTTCTAGCTCCTCCACTTAGACGTTTATGATCCATATTTCCCTTCTTTCTGTGCACATTGGCTCTTTGCCTATCACAACAGCTTAACCAACTATGTGTGTGTGTGTGTGTGTGTGTGTGTGTGTGTGTGTGTGTGTGTGTGTGTGTGTGTGTGTGTGTGTGTGTGTGTGTGTGTGTGTGTGTGTGTGTGTGTGTGTGTGTGTGAGTGATGCAATTTTCAAAACTAGCAATCTAGCATTAACAGTCAAAAGCAGAAATCAGCTGATTTCTATAAGAACTGATAACAGATTTCCAATCAATGCTAAACTCAGACAGCGAAAGTCACTAGATGACGTTTTGAGTCGCCAGTCATGTATGGCCAAAAGTCTCTAAATCGAATGCCAACGTTGCTTAATCGCCAACACACTGGGACTCACTGAAGGACTGACAGTGAATAAAAAAAGATGATTAAGATAATTGTGTACTTTTCTCTTCTGATATTTTCACTAAGGACCCCAAGCTATCTGCATGCAGCAACAATGTCTGACAGACAGGAGAGCGGAGTGGTCAGTGATGAATGGCAAGGGAACAGACTGATTTGTACTGAGGAGAAAGAGAGAGCCAATTACAGTGAAATAAATTCCAAAAGAGCCAAGTGACTAGCTGAAGGCAGGGACAAATGCCTTGGAGTGACCAACAAGAGTGCAAAGTACCAAATGGCAAAATGTGGGAAGACCAACAGGCAGATCTGCTTTTACCACTTATCTTCACAACCAAAAAGTCGCTAAATGATGTTTTCAGTCGCTAGCCAGGTATGGCCAAAAGACGTGAAATCTAGCGGTAAAGTCGCTCAATCACACTGACAGTGAAACAAATAATTTTTAAAAAGATAGTAATCGTACAATGTCTTGTACTTTTGTCTTCTTTCTTAATATTTCTCAAAGGACACCAAAATGTCGCTATCTGCAGGCAGCTTGCTAGCTATGATGGCAGCAACAATGTACCTTAGAGTGACTGACCAACAAGAGCTCAAAGTACCTAATGGCAAAATGTGGAGAGACAGACACAATAAATTGCATTAAGATGAAGAGAACTGTTGCTATTATTAATTTTAACAACAACCAGAAAGTCGCTAAATGTCACCATCCAGGTATGGCCAAAAGTCACTTAATTGGCCACACACAGTAACAGAGAAACAAACAAACAAAAAAAAAGATCATAAAGATAATAGTTGTACAACTTTGTGTACTTTTGTCTACTTTCTAAATATTTTCACAAAGGACACCAAAATGTTGCTATCTGCAGGCAGCTTGCTGGCTATGATGGCAGCAACGATGTCTGCCAGACAGGAGAGAGTGGTCAGTGACGATCGAATCGAGAAAATGACAAAATGGGTCAAAGACCAAAAAGTTATTAACTGACAGCAGTGACAAATGTCAGACTGTAAACTTTTTTGAAAGAAAAGGACAAAATGGGAAGATGCTGATAATAACAGCAAAATGGAAAATATAAGAATTTCCAAGTAATGCTCAACTCAAGTGTGTGTGTGTCGTGTGTGTGTGCGCGTTAAACTTCTTGTGGAATGATTTCAAATTATCTCTGAGTCTGAACTGAGGGAAAGGAAACCAAATTTTGAGCAGTCACTCACGAGTTCAAAGTACCAAATGAGGAGATTCTAAAAGAACAGACCGGTTTATGAAAGACTCGATGGGGGAGGGGCACAGCTAAGAATACTTGAGTGAGATTCTGTGATCCAAATTCGAGATAGAGCTTTTTGATAATGATAATTTGTCAGAGTAAGGTTGTGTAATCAAAATTTGAGAATGAGCTTTGCCAATCAATCAAGAATATTTGAATTAAGTTCTGTGATCAAAATTCAGAAACAACCTTTAATAATTGATAAAGAATATGTGAGTGAGGTTGTGTGATCCAATTTGAGAATTAGCTTTGATAATAATGATTGAGAGCCTCTGGCCCTCTGTGGATCGTGGCCGCGGGGCCAAGTTGACCTGGCCCCTTGGGGCCTCTGGCCTTCTGTGGGTCGCAGCCGCGGGGCCAAGTTGGCCTGGCCCTTTGGGGCCTATGACCCTCTGTGGGTCGTGGCCGCGGGGCCAAGTTGACCTGGCCCCTTGGGGCCTCTGACCGTCTATGGATCATGGCCGCGGGGCCATGTTGGCCTGGCCCCTTGGGGCCTCTGGCCCTCTGTGGGTCGCGGCCGCGGGGCCAAGTTGACCTGGCCCCTTGGGGCCTCTGACCCTCTATGGATCATGGCCGCGGGGCCAAGTTGGCCTGGCCCCTTGGGGCCTAAGATTATTATTTTTGCAAAAGTAGTTTTGCATGCGTCGCGGCCGCGGGGCCAAGTTGGCCTGGCCCCTTGGGGCCTCTGGCCCCCTGGGCCTGGGCCCGGTAGGCCCGTTCATTAATCCACCTATGCTTATTTGTGTTTCATTGTATCCATCCAATTGTATTTACAAAACGCGAAGTATGTGAAAATAAAGTGTAAAATGTCACAAAATTCCACAAATTCAGTCAGCCATTTTATATATATATATTTTTTAATTTTAATATTCCACTCTGAACACCTTCGATAACACCTTCGCTTCTTCACTCTGACAATGTTATCAAATGAGTCATACTGGAACTACATAAACATTGTAAAGAGATGTGCTGTTTGGGAATAAGCGGTAGAAAATGGATGGATGGATCATTCACAGTCCTTATTATGTAAGACAAGAACACATATGCTTGGCTTTGTTTATGCATTCCAAATCATAAATAAATAGCTAACAATTGAGTCAACAGATTGATATTTATTAGTAGATTGCACAGTACAGTACATATTCCGTACAATTGACCACTAAATGATAACACCCGAATAAGTTTTTCAACCCCGACTTAAACAAGTTGAAAAACTTATTCGGGTGTTATCATTTAGTGGTCAATTGTACGGAATATGTACTGTACTGTGCAATCTACTAATAAAAATTTAAATCAATCAATCAATCAAATATGAGTGATATTGTTATTAAAAGCGCCAACGCAGACAGACTATTTTAGCCTAGCATTGTTAACAGTGAGCTAATGCTAGCTTACGCTGCTATTGTTGACACACTATAAGCCAGCGGTGGCTTCTGCTTCATCTCAAACTTGCTAAAAGTAAATTCTAGATTATAATTCATGCATCTCTCGCCTGGTAGTAGACAAATGTGGCCATGGACCGACAATGTGGCGAAAAAGATGTTTGTTGCAGCAACTTTTTTGACCCTTCGTGAGAATTGCGATTTAATCTTTATCTAAACGGAATTATGCGAGCGCCGCGTGGGTCGACATCCCAGGGAGAGTGGAAATATTAGAGTAAGTGTTTGTTTTATCATGGTTAGTTTGCATGTTTAGCGCCTTGCAAGGTTGCTGATGTTATAGTGTTTCAATGAAGCTGCATCCGTTCAGCACTCAGCTTCTAAAACTTAGTGCTCATCCTCTTTGTGTTCGGGCTCAAAAATATAAGGTTCTGGATCATAATTTTTCCCAAAGTAATCGTTGTTGCTTTGACAAAGTCTGCATGATTTTGTTGTTAATGGAGAAGGGATCTGTGGTTCCTAACTGTACATCAGGCGATAATGTGACTGGCTAGTTCATTATCCCTCAAAATGGATGGAAAATCTCTGTGAGATGAATCATCTATTTATTTGCATACTTTGGAAGTCTTTTGGTGCCATAAATCAGATATATATGATACAAGCTTCAATATAGAGGCAACTTGTTTTTCTACTCTACTGGTACTTTAAGAGTGCTGGCTCATGTTGCTTAAACTTTAATAGTGCCGTTTCTTTAACCAATCACATTTCAGATCCACATCACTGGGCCAGCTCGCAGGCGGACAATAGCGTCAGCATTTTTCCATCCTCTGATTGCCTGGACAAATAGTTTGTAGCAATATGGAAAGTGGGATGGATTTTTAGGCAGCACGGTGGTACAGGGGTTAGTACATGTGCCTCACAATACGAAGGTCCTGAGTAGTCCCGAGTTAAATCCCGGGCTCGGGATCTTTCTGTGTGGAGTTTGCATGTTCTCCCCGTGACTGCGTGGGTTCCCTCCGGGTACTCCGGCTTCCTCCCACCTCCAAAGACATGCACCTGGGAGGTTGATTGCCAACACTAAATTGGCCCTAGTGTGTGGATGTGAGTGTGAATGTTGTCTGTATATCTGTGTTGGCACTGTGATGAGGTGGCGACTTGTCCAGGGTGTACACCGCCTTCCGCCCGCGTGCAGCTGGGATAGGCTCCAGCACCCCCTGTGACCCTAAATGGATGGATGGATGGTATCTTAGTCCCCAGTCTGCCCGTCCTGTCATATGTAGAGTGCTCCTAAAAAGTCTTTTTAGAGGCTTTTTGTGAAATCGTAGCTGTTAGAAGTAGCTGAATATATACAAACCCCAAAACGAGTGAAGTTGGCACGTTGTGTAAGACGTAAATAAAAACAGAATACAATGATTTTTCAACCTATATTCAATTGAATAGACAGCAAAGACAAGATACTTAACGTTCAAACTGGAAAACGTTATTTTTTGCAAATATTAGCTCATTTGGAATTTGATGCCTGCAACATGTTTCTAAAAAGTTGGCACAAGTGGCAGAAAAGACTGAAAGGAATGCTGATTAAACACTTAATTGGAACATCCCACTGGTGAACAGGCTAATTGGGAACACGTGGGTGCCATGATTGAGTATAAAAGCTTCCATGAAATGCTCAGTCATTCACAAACAAATGCGTGAGCAAATTGTCGAACAGTTTAAGGATAACATTTCTCAACGAGCTATTGCAAGGAATTTAGGGATTTCACCATCTACGGTCCGTAATATCATCAAAAGGTTCAGAGAATCTGGAGAAATCTCTGCACGTAAGCGATGATACTACAGACCTTCGATCCCTCAGGCGGCACTCCATCAAAAAGTGTCATCAGTGTGTAAAGGATATCACCACATCGGCTCAGGAACACTTCAGAAAACCACTGTCAGTAACTACAGTTGGTCGCTACATCTGTAAGTGCAAATTAAAACTAAATGGCTATGCAAAGCCAAAGCCATTTATCAACAACACCCAGAAAGAAATGCCGCCGGCTTCGCTTGCCCCGAGCTCATCTAAGATGGACTAATGCAAAGTGGAAAAGTGTTCTGTGGTCTGACGAGTCCACATTTCAAATTGTTTTTGGGAACTGTGTACAAAGAGGAAAAGAACCATCCGGATTGTTTCGTTTTTAAATCCTTACGTGGTCTTGCCCCACCTTACCTCTCTGAGCTGCTCCACCTCTATGCCCCCACCCGGTCCCTCAGGTCAGCTGATCGGCTGCTCCTGGAGGTACCCAAATCAAAGCGCAAGCTCAGAGGAGACAGAGCCTTCTCTGTTGCGGGTCCTAAACTCTGGAACGATCTCCCTCTCCATGTGAGACAGGCCCCTTCTTTGGCTACTTTTAAGACCCTTTTTAAAACCCATTTTTATTCACTGGCTTTTAACCCAGCATGAGACTTTAAACTGTTTTTAACTTTTTTAACTGTTTTTAACTTTTTAACTGCTTTTTATGTAACAAATAGATTTTAGGGTAATTTGTATTTGCTTTTTCAATGTGTATTTTACTTCTGTTTTAAATGTTATTTTTTTAGTCTGTCCTTTGCCTCTATTTCTTTGTGGTGTACAGCCCTTTGTTCTTCAACTGTGGTTGTTTTTAAAGGGCTTTATAAATAAAGTTGGTATGGTATGGTATGGTATGGTATGGTTCTAGGCGCAAAGTTGAAAAGCCAGCATGTGTGATGGTATGGGGGTGTATTAGTCATACTTGCCAACCCTCCCGGATTTTCCGGGAGACTCCCGAAATTCAGCGCCTCTCCCGAAAACCTCCCGTGACAAATTGTCTCCCGAAAATCTCCCGAAATTCAGGCGGACTCAGGTCCTCCACAATATAAAAAAGCGTACCTGCCCAATCACATTATAACTATAGAATGATGGAGGGCGAGTTCTTGGTTTCTTATGTGGGTTTATTGTTAGGCAGTTTCATTAACGTCCTCCCAGCGTGGCAACAACACAGCAGTCACTTTTTTGTCTACCGTAAAGCAGTTCGTCTGCCGTAAACAGCAATGTTGTGACACTCTTAAACAGGACAATACTGCCATCTAGTGCATTTGATGAAAGCACTTTTGTGCGTGCCACACATCAATGCATCATCAGAGAGGGTGTTCAGCATGGTTCGAAAAATAGTGACAGAGAATAGAACAAGGATGGACAATTCAACCCTTAACTCAACAATGAGTAGATGAGTGTTATGTGTGTGTATATGTGTAAATAAATGAACACTGAAATTCAAGTATTTATTTTATTTTATATATATATATATATATATATATATATATATATATATATATATATATAGCTAGAATTCACTGAACGTCAAGTATTTCTTATATATATATATATATATATATATATATATATATATATATATACACACATATATATATATATATATATATATATATATATATATATATATATATATATATATATATGAAATACTTGACTTGGTGAATTCTAGCTGTAAATATACTCCTCCCCTTTTAGCCACGCCCCCAACCACGCCCCCGTCTCACCCCGACCACGCCCACCCCCACATCCCGAAATCGGAGGTCTCAAGGTTGGCAAGTATGGTATTAGGGCCCAAGGCATGGGTAACTTACACATCTGTGAAAGCACCATTAATACTGAAAGGTACATACAGGTTTTGGAGCCAACTTCTCTGGTTTTGGGTTTTGTAAAACGCAGAAAACATTTTGGTTTAGAAGACTATTTTTATTCCCAAGGGTTTGTCGGAAAACCGAACCATGAAACCTTTTTCCCGCTGTGCTAGTGTGTGGTTGACTACTGTCACACAATGTTTGCTCCTACCATCACTGGGACATATTTCTGGCAATTGGTAGCATCGAAAAGCGAATCCTGTGAAAAGGGAAGTAAGACTAATTTCTGCTCTCGTGTGGCTTGCAGGCCGTGTGTCGCACCAACGGCTTCTTCTCCATGCCCGTGTCCAGCTGGTTCGCTCTGAGGAAAGCCGTGCAGCCTCTGGTGAAGCGCGTGTGCGACACCGACCGACTGGTGTGCAGCAAAACCTGCCTCAACGCCAACGACATCGCCTTCGTCATCGACGGCTCCAGCAGCGTGGGCACGGGAAACTTCCGCACCGTGCTGCAGTTCGTGGCCAACATCACGCGGGAGTTCGAGATCTCGGACACGGACACGCGAGTGGGCGCCGTGCAGTACACCTATGAGCAGAGGCTGGAGTTCGCCTTCGGTCAGCACAACAACAAGGCCGAGCTGCTGGACGCCATCAAACGCATCGACTACTGGAGCGGCGGCACCAGCACGGGGGCCGCCATCACGTACGCCGCCCAGCAACTCTTCAGCAAGTCCAAACCCAACAAACGCAAGATTATGATCGTTATCACGGACGGACGCTCCTACGATGACGTCAGAGCACCTGCACTGGCTGTCCAAAGTCAAGGTGAGAGTTGTCTCTCATTTGACACTTTTTACAACACACACATGTATACATATACACACACATACATATACACATACCGTATTTTTCGGAGTATATGTCGTTCTGGAGTATAAGTCGCACAGGCCGAAAATGCATAATAAAGAAGGAAAAAAACATATATAAGTCGCACTGGAGTATAAGTCGCATTTTTTGGGGAAATGTATTTGATAAAAGCCAACACCAAGAATAGACATTTGAAAGGCAATTAAAATAAATAAAGAATAGTGAACAACAGGCTGAATAAGTGTACGTTATATGAGGCATAAATAACCAACTGAGAACGTGCCTGGTATGTTAACGTAACATATTATGGTAAGAGTCATTCAAATAACTATAACATATAGAACATGCTATACGTTTACCAAACAATCTGTCACTCCTAATCGCTAAATCCCATGAAATCTTATACGTCTAGTCTCTTACGTGAATGAGATAAATAATATTATTTGATATTTAACGGAATGTGTTAATAATTTCACACATAAGTCGCTCCTGAGTATAAGTCGCACCCCCGGCCAAACTATGAAAAAAAACTGCAACTTATAGTCCGAAAAATACGGTATATATATTTTTTTTTTCTTGAGTAGAGATTGGATTTATGGTTCTTTGAAGGGAGCCGTTCAAAAAAAAAAAACTGGCTTGTTAATATATTTTGTTATGTATCTTCATTTTTATCAGATTAATTCAAATTTATATTCCACCAATATTCGCTGTATAGGTGGAATTATTTTCTAAAAATAATTGACTGGATTTAGCTTGTTGTGTACATTCTATTAGGTGGTGCCATATTCCCTTGCTGTGACAATGACATCACGATTTTGTATTGTCCTAAAAAAAAACTATTAAAAACAAGGGCATGTGGCAGACAAAAGTCCTCGCAAACTCAAATGTTGCACCAATATTGGATACAGAAATAAATATACATATAAGAATTAAATGTGTATAATGTAGGCACCATATTTGGTTAGGCTGAGTTGATTCAGGGGAATTTTATGTTTGGTTTAATATCGCTCAAATTATTTTTAAGTAAGTAACTCACCCACAGAGGATGTGAATCTTACAACGATTTGATTAGATTTCGATTCTTGCGAAGTGATTTAATACGGAATCTGGAACCGATTCTTGCAATATATTATTTGGTGTAAAAAATATAATAAAACTATTGCAAAACAGGTCACATGTCACAAAAGTTTCTCTTGGCTGCTGACATATGATGTGCGGCGATCAGTGTTGGGTTAGTTACTGAAAAACAGTAACTAGTTACAGTTACTAGTTACTTTATTTCAAAAGTAACTCAGTTACTAACTCAGTTACTTACACCAAAAAGTAATGCGTTACTGTGAAAAGTAACTATTTAGTTACTTCTTTTTTTCTTCTTTTTTTTTTTAAAGCTCCCATTAATGCCCTTTTTGCCTTCATTTCAGTACTGTTATTGCACTGGAGAATAATACAATCTGTTGATCAACTTGACATGCATTTTTATTTTCCTTTTAACATAATTAATGAAAAACAGTGCAACATAAAAAGGCATTCCTCCTTTCTTTAAACTTGGACCAATGACCATTAATAAAAAACAAGTTTAAGTGCAACATAAGAAGAAACATCATCTTCCTTGAAACATAGGTAGTGAAATAAAGCCTGACATCTGGAGTGATGCTGCTGTCTTCCACACTTGGAGCCATGGATTGTAGAATCCTTGTTTTCAGTGGCAGGATCATTGACACAGATGGTGAAGTTTCAGTGCTCAGTAGAGATGT
This sequence comes from Nerophis lumbriciformis, assembly GCF_033978685.3. Taxonomy (NCBI): domain Eukaryota; kingdom Metazoa; phylum Chordata; class Actinopteri; order Syngnathiformes; family Syngnathidae; genus Nerophis; species Nerophis lumbriciformis. The sequence goes on from NC_084549.2 coordinate 30,174,515, forward strand.
AACACTTTTGAGGGGTTTAAGCACCTAGAGGACCTCATCTGCCACTCTCACATCATCATCAGACAGGGTGACATTTGTCTTCAGGGTGTTGTGGGTCAATGCAGAGTATATAGCTGCCTGCTGCTTCAACATATCATAAGTGGAGTTCCACCTCGTTGGGACATCATGTATGAGCAGGCAGCTTTAGCATTTCTTGCTTTGTCTTAAGCACATGAGCAGCTGTTGTGCTTGGGTGGAAGTAAGAAACCTTCCTGATCCTTCCAAAGAGGCGCTCCATCCTATTGACTGAGATTCCCTTCTGTGATGCCAAATTCACTACATGTGCAAAGCACCTATCTGTGGTCCCAGTCCTGCCTCATTCTCTGTAATTACTTGATTTTTGGCATTATCACGTGTGACTGGGATATCTTTATCTTCCAGTCCTCCACTGCTTGTGTCAGTACCTGCGCAAGGTGACTCTCGTAGAGGGGGCGTGTCTTCTCATCT